>NC_067221.1:17500-297500 GCF_019924925.1 Ctenopharyngodon idella
CCGACTTGAAATCCTGGACATTTCTGACCTCCTGTTTAACTCGCTCTTCTTACACCCTTACCCTGCATGTTGTCGAAGACTGTAGTGTGCTTAACAAAGGCAACATCCCCGAGATTCTCCGCCACACACCTGCATAATAACATGTAATATTATTAACATGTAATAACATGTAATTTAAAGAAACTGATACCTTTATTCAGCTAGGATGCATTAAAATGATAAAAAAAAAATGACAGTAAAGACATTTGCAATGTTCATCATTCATTAAGCAACTCATTTTCAACTAATAATAATAATAAGAAGAAACAAGGTTTCATGAGCCCTAAATCAGCATATTATTATGATTTCTTAACCCCTTAACTGCCACCGTCCCGCTGTTTTAATTTATCGCCTTTTTGCATCACATATTTCAGTAATCATCATAGATTAGGAATCATTCAAAAGCTTAAAAAACTCAGAATTCATCCTGTCTATGAAAACTGTTTTGAAAACGGTGCTTTAAATTCTTTTAGCAGACTCCTCCCCCTAGTGGGCGGAGTCAGGTTTCATATTACAAAATTTATTTTAACTACTTTTTACTGAAAACTTTTCTAATCTTGACAAAACCAACCTGATCTCACGGCAGTTTTGTGCTAAATCGTACGTATTTTACGAGTTGCCAAATTCGTATATGAATTCGTACGAATGACCTACCCCTAACCCCGCCCCTAAACCAACCCGTCACTGGGGTTTAGACAAATCGTATGAATTCATACGCTTTAAATTCTTTAAGCGGGCTCCTCCCCCTAGTGGGCGGTGTCAGGTTTCATATTACAAAATTTATTTTAACTACTTTATAGTGAAAACTTTTCTAATCTTGACAAAACCAACCCGATCTCATGGCAATTCGTACGTATTTTACAAGGTGGCTAATTCATACAAATTCGCACGTTTTTTTGCTAAATCGTATGTATTTTACCAGTTGCCAAATTCGTATGAATTCATATGAATGACCTACCCCTAACCCCGCCCCTAAACCTACCCGTCACTGGGGTTTAGACAAATCATATGAATTTGTATGAGTGAGGTTGTACGAATTCGTACGAATTCACCACCTCATAAAATACGTACGAATTGATCGTGAGATAGTGCTGGACAAAACACATACCACCAGAAAGGTCTGAATCTCAAGCTTTCATATTTGCTGTCTGTTTTGTTATAGTAGTGATATTTGGACAGAAATTTATTAATTTGCTACAGGACAATGCGTCAAAAAAATTTAAATGGAATGTGGGTGACATCCGGTGGCTATTTTTGGTACAACGCCTAAACAAAATCTCATGGGAACTTCAATTTTTGTGATATCAACTTCAAATTTGGGACACAACTTGGTTAGACATATGGCTTTGATTTTATATCAATTTCAGCGTAAAAAATTATTTTGTAAAATATATATTTTATACAACAAAAAAATAGTATAGCACATTTGATTTACAGTAAATTTAAACTATAACTTTTTCATACTTTCCTTTTTTGAAGTGCTTTCACTTCAGCAAAATAAAAATGTAAAATATATTAAGATAGAAAACATTTTTAATGATATTTATTAAAAATAATATTTCGCAATATTACTGTTTTTATTAAATAATTGGAGCCTTGATGAATATCCTTTCAAAAACAAAAAAACTTTTGATCGGTCATGTGTGTGTGTGTGTGTGTGTGTGTGTATATATATACATATACACACACACACACACACATACTGTAGAATTTTCTTCTTAAGAGCCCAATATTCTGGCTTTAGAAAGAATACTCATATTTTGAATAACGCTTCCACAGGGACATATGCATTCTCTCACATCTCTGATTATACAGCACCTAAGAGCTCCAGCCTCTCCGAAGTGCCGTTCCCGAGGGTTGTTGGCGCAGATGTGACGGTCGTTCTCGTCTCCAATGCAGGCCTCACACAGGTTCCTTGGGTTGTTTCCTTTAGGATCATGTTCTGGGTCCTTCACTCCTGGGACACAGCTGTAGCCGAAAAAATCCCCAACCGCTGCAAACCATAGGGAGAAAGATATACATGCCTTTTTAAAGTGCTGCCAAAAGTTGCAATTAAAATCTCAATCTGCATTTGAACCATACATAACCCCTTTTATTCCATTACTTTGTGTGTATGTGAAGCTCGCCAATAATTAAACCAGATGTTTTGTAAAACAACAGCTGTGTTAATGTCAGTTGTGAAATAAAGCACGGTAACCTCTCACCATGGGGAAAGTTGCACTGCTCATCCACACTGATCTGTGATGTGTTGACCAGGAAGCCGATGGGGACGGTCCAGCCCACTGTGGTCCTCATCCCTGGGTGACAGGAGCTGCGCTCGTGCATCTCCAGCAGTGACAGATCACTGGACGATGTCCGCGCCAGAGCAACCACGTAATAATTAATGCCATCTGTGTCAGGCACAGAACATCAGAACATGCACTGACGTCAGACGAAAACTATTTCATCCAGGGTTGGGGGTAACACGTTACAAGTAATCAGATTACTTTTTTCAAGTAACTAGTAAAGTAACACATTGCTAGTAAATTTACAAATAAAATATCCGAGTTGCTTTTTTAGAGGCTTATGCATTTCACTTTTGCTGTGAAAGGGCCTTTAGATTTAGAAGTTTTTTGTTATTAAGATCAAACAAACATAGCCCAGCTGTGAGAAAATGTAACGCAAAAGTAACGTAGTGCATTACTTTCCATAAAAAGTAACTAAGTGGACTACTTGCACAACGCATAGTTTCCGGTAACAGTGTTACGTTAATGGCTGTCAATTGATTAAAACAATGAATGTTCTCTGCGTTAACATGAATAATCATGAACCTGCTGAAACTTTCCTATAAATATATTTTCTTTCCAACTGCGCATTCTGAATAATAGCCTAAATAATATTTCTCGACTAACCTGCCGCAGTGTTTTCTCTTACTGATCATATTTCATACATGTTGAGTTTAAATTTATAAATGAATTTGACTGATAAAAAGGATTGTTTGTGTGCGTTGGTGCGTTAACATCGTTACGACTGTGAATATTAATTAATTTAATAAAATTTTGGCTGCGTGAGATTCTCTAGCTTTGTTGTTGTTGAGCAACCGAAGCGCGAGCTGTTAAAGTGTAAGTTGGTGCTCTTATTACAGTCTTTTAAAATAACTGAATGAATTAATACGCAGTACACCTCAAATTGAACTATGTTAAATATTTAATTAATTTTAAACAATAGGTAACGCGTTAACATAGCTACGACTGTGAATATTAATTAATTTAATAAAATTATAAAATTTTCAATACAATTAAAATCATTTTGGCTGCGTGAGATTCTCCAACTTTGTTGTTGTTGAGCTGTTAAAGCTCCGCCCTCTTCTGGATAGGGGGCGGGAGCAGCAGCTCATTTGCATTTAAAGGGACACACACAAAAACGGTGTGTTTTTGCTCACACCCAAATAGGGGCAAATTTGACAAGCTATAATAAATGATCTGTGGGGTATTTTGAGTTTGGAAAATTCTTTACACAGTAATCATCACAATCTCTCTTCTTTCGTCTCTAAAAATGTCCAGATTTTTAAATCTTCTTGCAGATGCTCATTTTAAGTGGCGTTCTTGAGTGAGTTGTACTATTTCAAAATGGAATAATGCGATATTGTAATGCATTACTACATTAAAAGTAACTTTCCCCAACAATGATTTCATCAGATCTTTGGTGTTTAAATACTCACCCACACCGTTGTAAGACTCTCCCACAGCCACATCTAAGCCATAGCAAAACCCCGCCGTGTAGATCTCATCCGCATACATAGTTGAGGCATCTGCAGTGCCATTCTGTTTACATCACAGACAAATTATCCTATACACCAATTTCCATCAAAACATGTCAAACATTTTGTGAGATTGAATTATCAGTTGAGAAGGTGAGTGAGTGCAAGAACATCAAAAAGGAGGAGCAAAAATTCTGAAATCTATAAGCCTATTACATTTTCTTGCACCATTTCTAAATTGATTTGCTTCTCAGGAAACAATTTCCTACAACCTTAATTTGCTTCATGCAGTCGGTGGGACTTTGGCCCCTCACACACAGAAGATGTCCGCGGATATTCCTGGCTGTGGCATTTCCAGCTAGATCCAAACACTTCTGCTCTTCGGCATCTGACACTGTGCACCATCTGACTGCAAAAGAAAAGCACTTTAATTTGATTGCAATTCAAAATATATATTAAATTATTTGTTCATTGTTCACACTTCCAGTCAAAAGGTTTGCATTTTACACATTGCAAATAATAGTAAGTCGATCAAAACGTGGAAAGTGATGACCAAAAAACTGTACACAAATAGATACACTTAAGATGCAAACAGTACTGAACGAGTAACCATGTATGCTGGACAAATTTCTTACATTTATCCTTCTTTTCCATGAATAAATAATAGTTACTATTATTATTTTGAGGTTAATTGATTAAAATAACTATTAATACAATAATAATTACTTAAAATTCATAGGTAGGCACAATTTATATTTCCTACAAAAATACTGTCAAGCATTTAAACATAAATACTGGTGTGAAACAAAATTCATTTAATTTTTTTTTTTTTATAATTATTGTTATATGAAGTTCCCCAAGCAAGGTGTATCATGTGTTCATCCTGATCCAGTGCAGAAAGCCAATCCGAAAACAAGTCAATGTCATAATAAGATCAGAAAGCATATGAATATAGTACTTACTAATGTTGTTTTCAGTGGACATAGAAACCAGAACAAGCAGGAACAGAACCACTGCAAGGTGTCCTCCTGGATGATCCATGCTGACTTTGAACAGTAACCTTCCAAATGGGCTCAGACTCACAGGGTGGTGTGGGAAGTGAAATTAAAAAAAAGGAAAAAGATAGAAAAAAAAAAGGCTCGGGGCTCATATTGCTCCCTTTTTAGGGTACCCAGAAGTCTCAGAAACCAAGAGGGGAGGGAAAACTTTCCATTAGGTCCTTACTGAAGTTTCTCTTCTTTTTTTTTTCCAGATCTAACACTGTCAGGTTATTTTCCACTTATCCGATCACGATGGGCATCTAGTGTTTCTTTCCCTAACCAATGGGACCTCATGGCATGCAAGCTTTTGCACACTTCACTGCACCTGGCACCGGGCAGGTCAGATCATTTCTGAGGTTATAATTAAGTAAGATACAATAGCTTTTTGTGGACAGCTTCTAAAGCCCCTTAAGATTAAACCAAAGGTCCCAAACTAGCCAAGTTTGATTGAAGATATGGATGGAGGGGCAACAGGAGATTCTTTTGTGCAGTCGAGGAAGCATATAGGCCACTCGATACCTTCTCTGCATCCTAATTCTCATGTCACCTTCCCCATAATCAATGCTTTATTGAAGGAGACACGAGTCATCTGAGATAGAAGACAGCGTTTCAGAGCCAAAAACAAACCTATGTCCACATGTGGCCAAAACATTACAAAATCCTTGTTAAGAAATGCAAGAAAACAAAAATAATGGATAATAAACTGAAATACATAAAACAAATACAAAAAAAAAATGTTAAACGCATTTTTCGTTTTTCACAGCAGTAAAATGACTCAAAAATGGCACCTGGTACAATATTTTATCAGTGAACTCAGTCTTTAAAGTGTTTACTAATTTGGACAGAATGCTATATACTGTAACCAGATATATTCCTCTGTTTTCCATGTTGTTACATGCATGCATTTCCCCAAGAGATGCAATTTCATTCCACACAACATTGACCTCCGTGCCACGAATGCCCCAAAAATCGCACTGCATTGTTTACACATCAATTGATTATACAAAATCTATGATATTGAGTGGAACGGAACTGGCCACTTGAGGGCCGTCAGACGCTTATCTCCCTGCCCTTCGCTGCCCCTGACTCCATATCCTTTTTTCCCCATATAGAAAATGACATGGCCATTAATCAACAAGCTATTTTAGAACAAAAACCTGTCAGGCCACTGGCTCCTTGACTCCCATCATGGGAAGGACATTTGCTTTCTTTAAGCAGATATGTGAGTCTCTCTAACAGTTTGTAAATAGTAATATAATTGATTGTACAATTTTAGGTAACCTAATACATTGAACTGATGGGCAGTGTAACCTACAAATATAAATGTATAAGTGATGCAAGGCCAGGCTATAATATATTTAAGTTTTCTAGTAGGGTGTATGGTTTTAAAATATATACAAAATTATAATACAGTTTAAATTATTGCAAACACAACTGATTTTGTTCAAAGAACTTCATACAAGTTGAACTTCGTGTGTCTTTGATATCAAAACATGAGGACGTGATTCCATCAAAGATCTGGTGGAGGTTCAACTCTGTGGAAACTCAACTCAGACTATGTAGAAAACGCTCACGCTCCCTCCAGACGTACACATTTCTACCGTAACTCTCAGACCTCAGACTGAAATCTACATTGATCGTTTTCAATCTCATCTGCAATAAGCAGTGTGGAGAGTAACGCATTACAAGTAACACATTATGTAATCAGATTACTTTTTGATGTAATGAGTAAAACATTACAAGTAACGTGCAAAACGATCAGATTACTTTTTGATCTAACGACTAACACATTACAGGTAATGTGCATTACATAATCAGATTACTTTTTTGATGTAACGAGTAAAGCATTACAAGTATCACATTATGTAATCAGATTACTTTTTGATGTAACGAGTAAAGCATTACAAGTATCACATTATGTAATTAGATTACTTTTTGATGTAACGAGTAAAGCATTACAAGTATCACATTATGTAATCAGATTACTTTTTGATGTAACGAGTAAAGCATTACAAGTATCACATTATGTAATCAGATTACTTTTTGATGTAACGAGTAAAGCATTACAAGTATCACATTATGTAATCAGATTACTTTTTGATGTAACGAGTAAAGCATTACAAGTATCACATTATGTAATCAGATTACTTTTTGATGTAACGAGTAAAGCATTACAAGTATCACATTATGTAATCAGATTACTTTTTGATGTAACGAGTAAAGCATTACAAGTATCACATTATGTAATCAGATTACTTTTTGATGTAACGAGCAAAGCCATTACAAGTAACACATTATGTAATTAGATTACTTTTTGATGTAACGAGTAAAGCATTACAAGTATCACATTATGTAATCAGATTACTTTTTGATGTAAAGCATTACAAGTAATCATATTACTTTTTTGATGTAGCGAGTAAAGCATTACAAGTATCACATTACGTAATCAGATTACTTTTTGATGTAACGAGCAAAGCATTACAAGTATCACATTATGTAATTAGATTACTTTTTGATGTAATGAGTAAAGCATTACAAGTATCACATTATGTAATCAGATTACTTTTTGATGTAACGAGCAAAGCCATTACAAGTAACACATTATGTAATTAGATTACTTTTTGATGTAACGAGTAAAGCATTACAAGTATCACATTATGTAATCAGATTACTTTGATGTAAAGCATTACAAGTAATCATATTACTTTTTTGATGTAGCGAGTAAAGCATTACAAGTATCACATTATGTAATTAGATTACTTTTTGATGTAACGAGTAAAGCATTACAAGTATCACATTATGTAATTAGATTACTTTTTGATGTAACGAGTAAAGCATTACAAGTATCACATTATGTAATCAGATTACTTTTTGATGTAACGAGTAAAGCATTACAAGTATCACATTTTGTAATCAGATTACTTTTTGATGTAACGAGTAAAGCATTACAAGTATCACATTATGTAATCAGATTACTTTTTGATGTAACGAATAAAGCATTACAAGTAACTCATTATGTAATTAGATTACTTTTTGATGTAACGAGTAAAGCATTACAAGTATCACATTATGTAATTAGATTACTTTTTGATGTAACGAGTAAAGCATTACAAGTATCACATTATGTAATTAGATTACTTTTTGATGTAACGAGTAAAGCATTACAAGTAACACATTATATAATTAGATTACTTTTTGATGTAACGAGTAAAGCATTACAAGTATCACATTATGTAATCAGATTACTTTTTGATGTAACGAGTAAAGCATTACAAGTAACACATTATGTAATTAGATTACTTTTTGATGTAACGAATAAAGCATTACAAGTAACGCGCATTACGTAATCAGATTACTTTTTGATGTAAAGCATTACAAGTAATCAGATTACTTTTTGATGTAACGAGTAAAGCATTACAAGTATCACATTATGTAATTAGATTACTTTTTGATGTAACGAGTAAAGCATTACAAGTATCACATTATGTAATTAGATTACTTTTTGATGTAACGAGTAAAGCATTACAAGTATCACATTATGTAATTAGATTACTTTTTGATGTAATGAGTAAAGCATTACAAGTATCACATTATGTAATCAGATTACTTTTTGATGTAACGAATAAAGCATTACAAGTAACGCGCATTACGTAATCAGATTACTTTTTGATGTAAAGCATTACAAGTAATCATATTACTTTTTTGATGTAGCGAGTAAAGCATTACAAGTATCACATTACGTAATCAGATTACTTTTTTGATGTAATGAGTAAAGCATTACAAGTAACGCGCATTACGTAATCAGATTACTTTTTGATGTAAAGCATTACAAGTAATCATATTACTTTTTTGATGTAGCGAGTAAAGCATTACAAGTATCACATTATGTAATCAGATTACTTTTTGATGTAACGAGTAAAGCATTACAAGTAACACATTATGTAATCAGATTACTTTTTTGATGTAGCGAGTAAAGCATTACAAGTATCACATTATGTAATCAGATTACTTTTTGATGTAACGAGTAAAGCATTACAAGTATCACATTATGTAATCAGATTACTTTTTGATGTAACGAGTAAAGCATTACAAGTATCACATTATGTAATTAGATTACTTTTTGATGTAATGAGTAAAGCATTACAAGTATCACATTATGTAATCAGATTACTTTTTGATGTAACGAATAAAGCATTACAAGTAACGCGCATTACGTAATCAGATTACTTTTTGATGTAAAGCATTACAAGTAATCATATTACTTTTTTGATGTAGCGAGTAAAGCATTACAAGTATCACATTACGTAATCAGATTACTTTTTTGATGTAATGAGTAAAGCATTACAAGTAACGCGCATTACGTAATCAGATTACTTTTTGATGTAAAGCATTACAAGTAATCATATTACTTTTTTGATGTAGCGAGTAAAGCATTACAAGTATCACATTACGTAATCAGATTACTTTTTGATGTAATGAGTAAAGCATTACAAGTAACGCGCATTACGTAATCAGATTACTTTTTGATGTAAAGCATTACAAGTAATCAGATTACTTTTTTTGATGTAGTGAGTAAAACATTACATGTATCACATTACGTAATCAAAATACCTTTTTGATGTAACGAGCAAAGCATTACAAGTAACATGCATTATGTAATCAGATTACTTTTTTGATGTAACAAGTAACGTAAAACATTACATGTACATTATGTAATCATATTACTTTTTTGATGTAACTGCAAATTACATTGTAATAACACAAATACATTTATTTATAGCCAAAAAAGTTACTGCAGATGAAGTAATTTCAAGAACAACAGTCACAGTAATAGTATGAATTGTAGCTGAAAAATAGCTAGTGATGCATGATGTCCAGTTTAGTGGACACGTGATTAATCAGAATTTCCTCCCAATGAAAAATCAGTACTTGAAATTTGACAGTTGCTGACTGGTTGTCAGCCGTCTTGGTTTGCAGACAAAAAATAAAAAAAATCCACATACAACTGTGTGCCACTTGGTGGCAGTGTATAGGATGACAGGATGCACTAAAGTCCACTGTAGAGGTTGATGTGCAACAATGCTATCAAAACCCATACGCAAGAAAATGCTCTAGCTGTCCACTGTAGTGACCTCTATGTGTGAAAGGGTTAACACTGTCCTAACGTGCGTCTTGGAAAGATGTAAATGTTGCAATCAAATAGATTGCATTCATCACTACATCTCGCAGACAATCGACGACATTACTTTAATAAACAAGACTTTTTATTTATTAAAGTGAAAACAGGGAACTCGTATCAGTGAACACTTGTGTAGGATAGAAATGTGTCGCTACAAAATAATCAAAGGCTGTTTTACGCATCCGGGCGGACTGTGGTATCCCACAATGCTCTCGCGCGTCGCTTGTTTATGGTGACGTCAGGGCGCAGTCTCTTCAGTCTCTGGGTGGCGGCAGACAGTCTGTCTGCGCGTACAACACGACTTCGAATAAAACAGTAAAAACGCGGAATATTAACACAAACATGAGTCTGCACTGCAGCTAAAGGTAAAAGCGATCTTCAGCGTCACTTTGAACTGCTGGAAATAAGCGCGGCGAGTAAATAATGGTGGTTGTTAGCAGAGTTAGCACAACTGCTGCAAACAGGCCGATTGTTAGAGACTGTAATAATACAGCCGTTGTCATGATATGCCGACAGCCTGTTTTTGCGAGTTATTTTATATTTTTGGATCGTTGCTGCAGGAGATCTTTGATTATAATGTAGTGACTTGTGTCTGTTAAAGCAGATCATCTGTAGTGTTATTGTCGCCCACCTTCGAGAATACAAGAGCCTGATGTACAAAACCTGCTGGTTTAAGAGGTTTCAGTATAGTGGGTGTAACGCCATTATATGATTGTTTTGTTGCCTGTAAGACTCTTTTAGGGCTCGATCTGATCCTTAATTAAAAGGTTCCCACGAGCACTGAAATCTGGAAACATGGAAAGGGATTATATATATATATATATATGCTGTTCTTGTAATGCGTGTACAAACTCTATAAAATCATAACACTATATGTAATATGATCCAGGTTGAAAGAGATTCCGAATTAAAACTTGAAATATTGTGAAAGGTTCTGGGGGAAAATGTTAGGGCGTAGAGTGAATTTTTCAAGGTCTCTAATATAATAACATGTACATTTATCACACATTATCTTCCACTGAAGCGCAAGATGCTGCTGTCATTAAAGCAGATGTTCTGAAATTCATGTTAATTACTGAACTGGAATTTTCACTCAAATTGTTATGCTGATAATATCATTTTTAGTGGAAAAAAAAACAACTCCATTACATCAGAAAAATGCATTTTGGGGTCTTGTGTCTTTCTAAAACCATGACTTTGTTAATATGGGAGGCAGCAGAAGGGAATCAAGATGCAACATGTGATTTGGTTTCGATCTTCTTTTTAGGATCCAATGGGAAGACGGGATACTGAACGGCAGTGCTGAGAGTTGTACAAGTAAGCCTGTCCTGGTCATTTTCAATTACTTGGGAGTTTTTTTATTTTGTTATTTGTCATTATTCAAGAGGCATTAAATAAGATTATGCTGCAAGAACACAGTCTATAATTAGTCATCATGATGACTCCCTGAATATCACAGCGTATCGGTGAGTCCTACACCCCCAAAATGCGTGTTCCTCTCCTGAAGTGCTCCTCCACTGTCTTTGATCTCGCTCCATTATGGGCATCTCTCTCTCCTCGGTTGCCATGGAGACATCCCTCTGTCTGTAAACACACTTACACACA
Organism: Ctenopharyngodon idella; assembly: GCF_019924925.1. NCBI lineage: Eukaryota > Metazoa > Chordata > Actinopteri > Cypriniformes > Xenocyprididae > Ctenopharyngodon > Ctenopharyngodon idella. The sequence continues at coordinate 29,103 of NC_067221.1, forward strand.
GGAGAGAGAGAGGCTGAGCACAGCTGCACTCTTTAAGAAATGTAATTAAGTCGTCATCTTTGTGCTTCCGCCTTTTTCTCAAATCGGCCCACTGTTTTGTAGGGCTTTTATTTAAACTAGACAGGTGATATGAGGTGTATCTTAAATTTAAATGTGCATTTGTAACATCTCTGTTTCCTTTCAGTGCAGTGAACCAAATGGGGCATTGCAGTACCCGAATCATCGTCCTGTTCCTGCTTCAGTTCTTACAGACATCAGCTAAAGGTAAAGACCTGGACAACAGAAATCCTCTGGGTTACACTTTATTTTAAGGTGACGCAGTGACTTTAGTAATATTAATTAACCACATGTACTTACTATAGAGTTAGGGTTGGTTACTTGTAATTATGCATAATTTACTGTTATTACTATAGTAAGAACATGTAGTAATGTCAAATAAATTGTGACCATCCTCTGAGTTGTATTTTTAAATTTCCTTATTATGTTTCTTGTTATTATTTATGGTTTCATAATGTTTTTAATGATTATTACTTTTAATAATCAATAAGATAAAATTGCAATTATCTTTTTAAATAATAATTATTATTATTTAGTGGTGGGTGAATCTTAATCGCTGACTCTGTGAACAAACCCGAACATACAGATGTGTTCAGGTACGCTAGTATTCAAAATGATGGGATAAAGGGTTTTTCTTTCAGACGAACACAGAGGTCACTCTTTCACCATAACTCGATGCGTATGGCTGTTACCGGAAGCTAGTTATTTGAATTTATAGTTGTCAATATGGATATTTTTCTTATAAAAACCCATCGCTTCACTTCAGAAGGTCTTTATTAACCCCCTGGAGTCGTATGGATTTCTTTTATGATGGATGGATGCATTATTTTTAACCCCCCATTCATAACTATTATAAACCTTGGAGGACTAAGGATATTTTTGAATATAACTCGGATTGTGTTCGTCTCAAAGAAGTCATAGTCATATACACTTAGGATGGCTTGAGGGTGAATAAATCATGGGATCATTTTCATTTTTCTATCCCTTTAAATTGATCAGAAGTGTCAGTAAAGACATTTGTAATGTTACAGAAGATCTCCATTTCACACAAATGCTGTTATTTTGACATTTTCACATTCCCTAAAGAATCCTGAAACCGTTTCCACAAATATATGAATCAGCAAAACCGTTTTCAACTGTGATGATGAAAAATGTTTCTTGGCTGCTGAAAATTCAGCTTTGTCGGCACAGGAATAAACATTAAAAAATCCTACGGATCTCAGACTTTTTTTATATTATTAATATATTAACATGTCATTGTGTTAAGTGCTACTAAATGTCTGAAACTAAACTCTTAGCATTATTTTTCTAAAGATTTAGTTCTCTAAAGCAGTGTTTTTCCCAACCATTTTCTTGCCATGGCAGTTTTGATAAACTGCACACCACACACTAAAACAATAAGATTGCACATTAGCCTACTTCAAAAATGGTGTATTAAAACGATATCAGGCCTATATTAAAAGTAGAACTCACACTTGATGTGAAACTTGAGCTTAAAGGGTTAGTTCACCCAAAAATTTAATTTCTTTCTTTAATAACTCACCTTCATGTAAGACCTTCGTTCATCTTCAGAACACAAATTAAGATATTTTTGATGAAATCTGAGAGGTATGACTCGTCCATAGACAGCAATATAATCAACACTTTCAAGGTCCAGAAAGGTACTAAAGACGTCGTAAAAATAGTCATGTGACTGCAGTGGTTCAACCTTAATGTTATGAAGAGACGAGAATACTTTTTGTGCGCAAAAACAACACAAAAATAGTGATTTTATTCAACAGTATCTTTTCTTCTGTGTCATTATCTTACGTTGTTTACATCCAGTGCTTCCAGGTCAGAACGCCGACTCATTATTAGCCGGCTCCTGCGTCAGCGTCACATGCATGTGTCATGCTGATCACATGATCAGCTTTGGCCAATACTGAGCCGGCATTCAGATGTAAACACTGAAGTGCTGGACTGCGTCAATTTCGTAACAGAATGACAGGGAAGAGGAAAAATTGTTGAATAGTTATTTTTGTTTTGTTTTTGCGTACAAAAAGTATTCTCATCTCTTCATAACATTGAGGTTGAACCACTGCAGTCACATGACTGTTTTAACAACGTCTTTACTACCTTTCTGGATCTTGAAAGTGTTGATTATATTGCTGTCCATGGACGAGTCATATACCTCTCAGATTTAATCAAAAATATCTTAATTTTAAAGGTCTTACGGGTGTGGAACGACATGAGGGTGAGTAATTAATGACAGAAATTTCATTCTGGGGTGAACTAACGCTTTAACCAGTAATTCACAGTGACACTTTCAGCCACAGCACTGTAGGAATGGTGTACCTAGTTGTACTTTCATTAGGTGTCAGTGTCCTCTCTGTTAGCATGTCTCACGAAGGGCATAAAACATGAATGCTGGGTTAATTGATCTGTGTCACTGATGCTCTCTGGCCTTTATCCCGTGTAGTCAATTTGTAAACTCGACAGTTCAGCATCACAGGAAATGAAGGCAGGGTGAAGGGAAGAAAACAGTCTCAGTTATCAGACGGAGAGAGAGACTGGCGTCATGCTACTCTTCCTTTCATTGTTCCCAGAGTTGGTGACAACTGACAAACGGCTCCAGACTGGCTCCATTTTCCCTTCATTTATGATTTAACTCTCTCTCCAGATGTCTCCATTGGCTGCATGTGTGTGGGCAGTGACTGTAATGAGCAGCAGTGCACCGGAGACCAGTGTTACACCTCCGTTATCATCACAAACGATGTGACAACGTTCAAACGCGGCTGCCTGGTTGGGCTGGAGAGCAAGCGCATGACCTGCTCCGCGACACACACAGCTAGTCGTGTCGTAGAATGCTGCTCACAACACATGTGCAACGCCAACGTCTCCAAAGAGACCCTGCTTCGACTACTGCTGACCAGTAAGTCACACGAATTCTAGAGAAACACGATTTGTAATCTGTAACCTGTATTTGAATATCAGTTTTGCTGTGGCATTGTTGTCTAAACAGGGATCAAGAGTAAGATTTTTATTGGCCAGTTCAGATTTGTACCTTTCCTGCGAACAATTTTAAATAATTTAGGATTAAAATTATTTTAGTTTTAATTATTTTAATAATTTAGCAACTTTTAATCAAATATTATTTATTCTATGATTTATTTGTATTTATTATTTTTAACTAGAACATATATAGAAACATTATATATATATACACACACACACACACACACACACACACACGCTTATCAAGCCTGCATTTATTTGATCAAAAATACAGAAAAATCTGTAATATTTTGAAATATTTTTGCAATTTAAAATTTAATAAGGGTTAAAAATAATGGTTTTCTATTTTAATATACTTTAAAATGTAATTTATTACTGTGATTAAAGCTGAATTTTCAGCATCATTACTCCAGTCTTCAGTGTCACATGATCCTTCAGAAATCATTCTAATATGCTGATTTATTATCAGTGTTGCTGCTTAATATTTATTATAACCTGTGATAATTTTTTCAGGTTAAAAAAAGAACAGCATTTATTTAAAATAGAAATCTTTTGCAACAATATTCACTACCGTTCAAATGTTTGGAGTCAGTATTTCTTTTTTTTTTGAAAGAAATTCATATTTTTATTCAGCGAGGATGTGTTAACTTGATAAAAAGTGATAATAAAGACTTATATTTTTAGAAAAGATGTCCATTTTGAATAAATGCTGTTCTTTTTAACATTTTATTCATCAAAGAATCCTGAAAAAATGATCACAGGTTCCAAAATATATTAAGCAGTAATAACTGAGAATCAAATCATCATATTTAGAATGATTTCTGAAGGATCATGTGACACTGAAGACTGGAGTAATGATGCTGAAAATTCAGCTTTGATCACAGGAATAAATTATATTTTACAATATATTAAAATAGAAAGCCATTATTTGTAATTATAATAATATTTCACAATATTACTGATTTTTCTGTATTTTTGATCAAATAAATGCAGGCTTGATGAGCAGAAGAGACTTCTTTCAAAAACATTAAAATAGTCATGTGTCCAATATTTTGACCGGTACTGTACCTGCCCTGTGAACAATTTCACTGACCATAAATTTGTTAGTTTTAATTATTAACAACTGTTATAGGGACCCATCTATTTATTTATATTTATTTTAAATTTAAAACAATTTAATAAATTTTTAGCAGCATTAATATACGGTGAATATCTGATTGTGTTTGTGTTTCCGAAAAGGTCCAGAAACTGAAAAGCCTGTGCATTACCGTGTGGAGATGCTGGTTCTCTTTGTGTTGGGGCCGTTTGTGGTTCTGGGTTTTCTGTCTGTGCTGGCTCTGCTGGTGTGCCGTCGACTCCATCATGGGCGTCTGGAAAGACTGCACGAGTTCGACACTGAGCAGGGGGCCATCGACGGGCTCATCGCGTCTAATGTCGGAGACAGCACACTTGCGGTACTTCAATATTATACACTTTCTGAAATATATGTTGTTACAAACAGAGCTTGACATTAACACCCGCCAACCTGCCAAATGCGGGTGTATTTCAGCAGTGTATTTCTCCTACTAGCCACTTTGGCATGTTAAATTTTATATATAATATACATTTTACAATTGTAGTCTTTAAAAAGGCATCTGAAATAAACTAAGTGCAGCGTCCGCAGAATAGATTCACGACACCAGCTGCTCTTTCTCTCTCTCAGCTCTCCGACAGCGAGTCGACACACAAACCGACTCATTTCATTTGTTCCGGATAAATATTGTTGGTGTTACAGGGCTTGAATTTTAGCGTGGGATTGCGCATAATTTTACTCATTCCCGCAGATTTTGTTCTCACACTCAAAGTGCGCCACATAAAGCCGCCTCTCAGTACTAAATTGAGCTTTTTCGCTGCTTATTGCTCTTAAACAGTCAAATACACACAAAATAATGTCAAAATGCCGGTCTTGGTGAGTATTCACGTAAACACAGTCAGTTATGTTTGAAGTGAACGTAAACAGCTGAGAAAGAAAACGCATGTGTAACAGTATAATGGATCTTAAAGTGACAGCAGCCTAATAAACCTGCTGACAAATTATGAGATAATATTAAAAATATCAATTGTATGTTGCAGCGGTTTAGCTGAAGTTGCTCTTTAATGGTTAGATATTGACTCATCAGTCTTGTGTTGTTTTCCAGGACCTGATGGATCATTCTTGCACATCAGGCAGTGGATCAGGACTGCCATTCCTGGTGCAGAGGACGGTTGCGCGGCAGATCAGTCTGGTAGAGTGTGTTGGTAAGACAGATTGTATGATGTGTTCATTGTTTGTTTGGGGCCTTTACAATAGATTGTGTATGTAATATGATTTCTGTGTTCTCAGGTAAGGGACGGTATGGTGAAGTGTGGAGAGGTCAGTGGCAAGGAGAGAACGTAGCTGTGAAGATCTTCTCCTCCAGAGATGAGAAGTCATGGTTTAGAGAGACAGAAATATACAACACTGTTCTACTACGACATGAAAATATATTAGGTGAGTGAGACCTGTATTTTCTGACTTTAACGTGTCAATAACTTAAAGTAGAACTGCGAAGTTAAAGAAATGTAACAGTTTAGAAAATCGATTTTTGAAATTTGTGAATCGATACAAATCAGTAGAATCGCGATTCATACGTGAATCGTTTTCCCCTCACCTCTATTAATGTCATTTAAAACTCTTTTCTTTGCAGGATTCATGGCTTCTGACATGACCTCCCGAAACTCCAGCACTCAGCTGTGGCTCATCACACACTATCACGAGAACGGCTCTCTCTATGACTACCTGCAGCGTGTTGCCGTGGAGATGGCAGATGGGCTGCACATGGCGGCGTCGGTAGCCAGCGGGCTGGTGCACCTGCACACAGAGATTTTTGGCACTGAAGGCAAACCGGCCATCGCTCACAGAGACCTGAAGAGCAAGAACATCCTGGTGAAGAAAGACCTGCAGTGCTGCATCGCTGACCTGGGTAATTTCTAACGCATCAAATTGAACCCTGTATACATAATAAATATTGTACATGATGTTTTTTAAAATAATAGGCAAAATGTAACGACTTTCTTGTAGTAACTGACCTAACCAAGGCTGTGCAGACAGGAAAAATCATTTATTAAATCAATAATATTAGGGATATATTGGCCACCATATCGGTATCGGCCGATATATGTTCATTTTTAACATTATCAGCACAATAAGAAAATATGGCCAATATATTAAAGCTGATAAATAATGGATTATTTCCTTCAGCTGAGACACTTCAGATGCACACTGTCCACCATTAAGGTTTTGAATTGTTTGAAATATGATTGAAATCACTTCAAAAAGGAAAATACAGTTAAGGACAACGTACAGCGCAAGTCTGTCATATAGACTACATAATATTATAATGAGAACATTATAATTGTGTGCTTGGGACATGACTTTTAATGGTGAGACTTTTGTTTTTGTAATCAGGCTCTCAAAAATTACATAGAAATTTTGATTTAGATTTATCGGCCAATATATCGGTTATAGGCTTTCAAATACAAAGAATTATCGGTTATCGGGCAAAATTTGAGACTTTTGTTTTTGTAATCAGGCTCTCAAAAATTATATAAAAATTTTGATTTAGATTTATTGGCCAATATATCGGTTATCGGCTTTCAAATAAAGAAATTATCAGTATCGGCCAAAATTTTTAAATTGTAAAGTGCATCCCTAAATAATATATAATGTATAACTTAAAGGTACACTATGTAACTTTTTTTTGTTCAAAATTCACAACATTTAAATAATTAAATAAATTTAATGTTGATAAAAATAATAAAAACCAAAACAATGTTGTTCCGCAAAATTTTTTGTTTTAACTGCTAGAGGCCCAAAAGTTACATATTGTACCTTTTAACAATATAGCTTAACTGCTCTACATTTTGTTTTGTTTTTTGTTTTTTTGCTAAATGTTCAATCCAACTTGTAAATAAGTCACATTTATTCAAGTTAATGTTACAGTGGTTCTCAACCAGCAGGTCTAAACAAATAATCCAACATGACTTAAAAATAAGAATGAAAATAAGCTAAAAAAAAAAATACAAATTGAGATATTTCTTATTATTTGGTTATTTTTATAACAAATGTACAACTTTTTAGTTATGCCAAGCTCTAAAATATTTTATTGGGTAGATATTGTGAGTGACTTGAAGCCATGAAATATTGTTGTGAACAAAGAAGTCAAAAAGGTTGAGATCAACTGCTTTAACATGAAGTTTTTTCAGGTTTAATTCCTGAGTATGTTTGCATTATTACAAGCAAAAAGTTAATGTACACTTCAGTTTAAATGTTTGGGGTCGATTAGATTTTATAATGTTTTTGACAAGTCTCTTTTGATCACCAAGGTTGTATTTGATCAAAAATGCAACAGAATTATTACTACAAATGAACTTTTTACAAAATGGAAATCTTTCGTAACAATGTAAAAGTCTTTATTGTCACTTTTCATCAATTTAATGCATCCTTGCTGAATTAATGTATTAATATCTTTAAAATTATTTTTTTACTGAACAAACTTTTGAACTGTAGTGTATAATAGAAATAGTGGTGATTTTACAAATGTACTTCTTGCCTTGCTCTACTTTTCATCTCCTTCCTTGTATGCTTCTCTAGGTCTGGCAGTAACACACACGCAGTCTGATAATCAGCTGGACGTGGGAAACAATCCTAAAGTGGGAACCAAGCGCTACATGGCACCAGAGGTTCTAGATGAGACCATCCAGACAGACTGTTTCGATGCCTATAAACGGGTGGACATCTGGGCCTTTGGTCTGGTGCTGTGGGAGATCGCTCGCAGAACCATCAGTAATGGTCAGCTCACTTTATCTGTATTTAAGGACAGTATAGTTCAGACAGTTGTCCGAATGAATGCTCAGTGACTTTTTCATCCACTGCGATCCTGTAGGAATCGTCGAGGAATACAAGCCACCTTTCTACGACCTGGTGCCTAACGACCCTAGCTTTGATGACATGAGGAAAGTAGTTTGTGTGGAGCAGCAACGGCCGTTCATTCCCAACCGCTGGTTTTCAGATCCTGTAAGTACTGATGAGATGTCTCTGTGAAAGTCCCTATTTTCCTTAAAGCATTAGATCCTCACCATGATCTGAAAACAAACGTCTAATGTGTGTTTGTGTGTGATCGCAGACCCTCTCCGCTCTGGTGAAGCTCATGAAAGAGTGCTGGTACCAGAACCCGTCGGCTCGACTCACTGCCCTGCGTATCAAAAAGACTCTGGATAAAATCCACAGCTCGCTGGAGAAGGGCAAAACCGACTGCTGAGGAGAGAGAGCCTGCGTGTATCCAGACCATTGGATTCGAGCGCTGGCGTCTGTCCCAACCCTAACATGCTGTTCATTCGCTTTGTTCTTCCTGTCCATTGGCCTAAAAACTTTTTATAGAGAATTCTGCTCTTTTATGGATGGTTTTTCCCACTGAACCCAGTGGGATTCCCATTTCCCCTCCACAAAAGGAGAGAAATACGGACACAGTCTGACAGGCCTTGAATTGAACCCTCAATTATGGATTTTTTTTACGCCATCACATTGTCTATTTAACCATTGGCAAACTTTTAAGATTTGTACTTTTCGGGAAAAACGAAGAGGACACGCTGAAATGCAATCTCTACCCGTAGTGTGTGTGTGTGTGTGTGTGTGCGCATGATTCTTATTACAACCAGAAGAACTTTATAGCTGTAATGTCACTTGCTTTTAGAAATATGATGGTTTTTGAGCTTTTCAAAGGTCCCAATAATTCTTGTAGATAATTTAGGCAAAAGTCAGTCACAGTTTTTGAATTAGCTACAGTGAACTTGTGTTATAAAGCTCTTTGGTTACAAAATGCCGCTATGTATAGTAGAGAACTACAGACTCTCTTAAATTAGGCTTGTTTAGTGATTCTGAAGCAGTGGTTAAAGGGATAATTCACCTAAAAATGAAAAATCTGTCATTCATATAATTTTAACTAGGGATGCACCGATATGAAAATTTTAGCCGATACCGATAATTCTTCATGTTTGAAATCTAATAACTGATATATTGGCCCATTAATCTAAATCAAAATTTTTATATAATTTGAGAGCCTGATTACAAAAACAAAAGTCTCAAATTTTGGCCGATACTGATAACCGATAATTCTTTATATTTGAAAGCCGATAACCGATATATTGCCCGATAAAAAATTATATAAAAATTTTGAATTTAGATTTGAGAGCCTGATTACAAAAACAAAAGTCTCAAATTTTGTCCGATACCGACAACCGATAATACTTTATATTTGAAATCTAATAACTGATATATTGGCCCATTAATCTAAATCAAAATTTTTATATAATTTGAGAGCTGATTACAAAAACAAAAGTCTCAAATTTTGGCCGATACCGACAACCGATAATTCTTTATATTTGAAATCTAATAACTGATATATTGGCCCATTAATCTAAATCAAAATTTATATAATTTGAGAGCTGATTACAAAAACAAAAGTCTCAAATTTTGGCCGATACCGATAATCTTTATATTTGAAAGCCGATAACTGATATATTGGCCAATAAATCTAAATCAAAATTTTTATATAATTTTTGAGAACCTGGTGGACAGTGCGCATCTGTCTCAGCTGAAGGAAATAATCCATTATTTATCGGCTTTAATATATCGGCCAAATTTTCTTATCAGGCCGATAACAATAACATTAAAAATGAACATTTATCGGCCGATACCGATATGGTGGCTGATAAATATTGTGCATCCCTAATATTAACCCCAAATTACTTTGTGACCAGGGACTGTCAACATCCCTGAAAGTGACAGAAAAAGTTCTATAGGTTTGGAATTACATTAGTAAATGATGTAAATGATGATAGAATTCATCTCATGAGGGCTTCCTTTGACACAAGGCCTTTCTGACCTGTTGCCTCTATGCCTGCCTGACAAAAAGCCATTGTAGCACATCATAGTGCTTTTTTTTGTAGCCGTTTGTCTTTCTCTTTGCCCTCACCGGCATGCGTACTTGATGTTTCTTCACTGACAATCAGCCGCTGTCCAGTAGGCCTGAATTATTTGCTAATGTTGTGTACAAAACCCTAATTACGCATTTAAGCTGACATGTCAACACACTAACAAAGCTAGCCGAAGTCATAAACAGACTCTGGTTTTGTGAATTTGCATATTTGTTTATCCTCACGCTTTTTGACACTTTTGTATCACGGTTTTCAACATGCGCCATAAACCGAGAGTATGCGAATGATTTTTACATTTTAAACGTTTTTTGACTATTTAAAAGTGCGGCGTCACTCTAATATAGGATTTATGAGGTTTACAAAGGAAAACACTACAGTTGCATCCCAAGTCGAGATGGTTTGTGTACGTTGCTTTTGGATTGGATTGAGTTGAGTGTGATGTTTTGTCGACGCTGTCATGACACACTACATGTACCGCTCAACACTGGTCACTTTTGCTCTCCCACAAACGACTGAACGTTTACATATGTGTTCTACTGGGGAATGATCTTAGGAATTAGACTACAGGAATTGTTGCATTATGAACTGTGAATATGTTATAATGAAGAACCCATATCTGTATGATGTTACTGGAATATAAAATGCAAGACACGGTTATGAATTTAAAAAAACTGCTCTCTTTGTTGGTTACAACAGTAGATTGGTTTCCTTGTCATGTCTTTGTGCTTAACAAAAGGTTGTCCATGCTGTGATAATGCTTTCTTTAACCATAAATTTCAAGAATCGTGTTGCACATTATCATGCATTTGTCTTGTCATGCATTTAGCTAAATTAAGTCTTGGTAAAGGTTCCCCATTGTCTGACTCTGCTGGGAAATGACCTGCTAATCTGTGGTGATGTTTACAGGAGGTCTGGAGCTGCTCTTTGATAACCAGTGCTTCAGAAGACCGGCTGAAGCTAATGAGAGCGTACATGCCGACTCTGCCACAGACGCAAGATCAGTTGTAGACCACTTTAGTAGCAGTAAAAAAAATGGCTCTGAAAGAAGCTTCCAGATAGACAGCTTTCCTGTTGAACCGTTTGTTTTCTGTTTAGCACAATGGATGGATCCTTTATGAATTTATTTGTATGTGATGGGGGAAAAATGCCAGTAAAAAGGCATAAGCCATTGTTAACCAAAATATTATTTTGTTTAAATGCATTTAACAACTTTTTTGTTGGTGAGGAACACGAGACAAAATCTGGTGTATTTACATGATTGATTTAAAATAAAATCTCATGCTGGGCGTTTATTTGAAGAATTCAGTGCTGATTTCATTCTTGTCTCCAGCTACATTTTTATAGATAGACAATGTGGCTCAGTAGCTTTAAAGGGTTAGTTCACCCAAAAATGAAATTTCTGTCATTAATTACTCACCCTCATGTCGTTCCACACCTGTAAGATCTTCGTTCATCTTCAGAACACAAATTAAGATATTTTTGATGAAATCTGAGAGGTATATTACTCGTCCATAGACAGCAATATAATCAACACTTTCAAGATCCGGAAAGGTACTAAAGACATCGTTAAAACAGACTGCAGTGGTTCGACCTTAATGTTATGAAGCGACAAGAATACTTTTTGTGCACAAAAAAACCCAGACTTTATTCAACAGTTTCTTCTCCTCCATGTCAGTCTCCGACGCTGTTTACGTGAGCACCACGACACAAACGCTGCACTGTTTACAACGTGAAAAGCATCTGAGACTGACACAGAAGACAAGAAATTGTTGAATAAAGTTGTTTTTTTGTTTTTTTTTTCACACAAAAAGTATTCTTGTTGCTTTATAAAATTAAGGCTGTAACACTTTACTACCTTTCTGGGCCTTGAAACTAATGTAATGTTACCTTCGTTTTTTTTTTTTTTTTTTTTTTGTCAGCTGTTTTCAGAGCTATTTTTTGTTGTTATTTTTATTGTATTTTGCCATAATTGACACAAAAACCCGATATGCTCTCATTGTGTCATGGCGACATCATGTGGTCAACACGTGAACGTGACTGGAACTCATTGAGGTCTAAAGTGGGACATTTAAGTTGGGATATTCACACCTCGTCTGGAATTCACAACTGAACCTCGAAGAGTTTGCACTCAAACTTGAAAAGCATTATTACAGTAGGCTAGTAATAAAACAATAGTTTGCATTACTTTTTCGGTCTATTTTGTTAAAAATAGTCATCAAGTTATAGTTCCCGCCGTTATTTGAGATGAATCGCTGTCTAACGGCCGCGTTGCCAAACTTTTCTAACGTTATTTTAAACCAACTGATTTCAACAAGTCAAAACAACAACCTACCTGATCATGAGACATATTGTTGTGGATTTTTGATGTTGTTAGTAGTAGCAGTGTCATAATTAGCTGATGAGGCGATCACCTGTAGTCATCATGGGAACAGCGATGCGCCTCAAGTCTTCAGATTCATCCGCAGAGTCGAAGCACAACTCGCGTTATCACTAAAACAATGTTCCTCCGCAAGTAACATGTAGTTTTAAGCTTCAACCGCTTACATAGTTTTAAAGGGGACCTATTATGCAAAATTCACTTTTATAAGGTGTTTGAACACTGTGGGTAAACAACCAGCCTATAATGGTAAAAAATCCACCCACTCATTGTTTTTATAATTCCCATTAATCAAACAGTCTCTTCAAACGCATGGTTCCAGATTTCCCCCTACTCTTAGGTAAGAGCCCCGCCCACGACTGCCGTCATTTCTGTTTACTCGCTGTAGCAGCTGGAGGTATAATGTCAAAGAAAGAAAGAAAAAAAAAACATTACAAATGTCCTGTTATTGGATGTACCAACAAACATAAAGAGTCTCCATTTTATCATTTTACGTTTTACGCCGGACTGCTTCACAAACGAGGGTCAATTCAACACTGGATTTGCACAAAAGATTAACATGACGGCACATGCTAGTGGATGAGTTGAATCAACTCCACAGCAACTACATAAATTTATCCACTAATCATTCAGAAACGTCCAAAAGTTGTAACTTCTTCCTGAGTCTCTCCATCAGTGTCGACTCCGGTTTGAACAATGTAAGGCTGAACACCGTTACTGACAATCCTCATTTTGTCTGCGTGAGATTCTCCAGCTTTGTTGTTGTCGAGCTGTTAAAGCTCCGCCCTCTTCTGGAAAGGGGCCGGGAGCAGCAGCTCATTTGCATTTAAAGGGACACACACAAAAACTGCGTTTTTGCTCACACCCAAATAGGGGCAAATTTGACAAGCTATAATAAATGATCTGTGGGGTATTTTGAGCTGAAACTTCACAGACACATTCTGGAGACACCAGAGACTGATATTACATCTTGTAAAAGGGGCATAATTATATTTAAAGCATCACTTCTAAAACACAACACTGAACAAAATAAATACTCTGATTTTAATCTCTTATGGCCCATTCAACATGAAACAGTATTACAATAACACTGTGGTAAAATGAAAACAGTAATTTTTCATATAAAACTATTAGTGTATGTTGTCTGGCAGTGTTTTGTAAGGGTTGAGAATGCCTTTAGGATCCAGCATGGCTTTAATGCTGCCCATGAGGGCGACTGCCTCTGAGGGTTTACTGTAATAAATGTAGTTTCTCTTCTTCAGACCCAAGCCATGCTCTGCACTGATGCTTCCTTTCCATTGGGACGTCCACTCGTACACGTACGGCTCAATGGCAGCCAGTAGAGCGGGGTCTTTAGAGGGGGATGTGATGTTTAGATGAAGATTTCCATCACCTGAAACAAAAAAAAAGTATCTTATGCTCAAAAAGTCGAAGTGTATTCCAGCTACAGACTTAGTCCAGCAATTATTGTAATAGATAACCATACCAACATGTCCATAACCGACAACATTCTTGGCCATGTCTCCAAGGTGCCCCCTCATGTCTTCAACTAAATCGTAGATCTTCTCCACAGGGAGGGAGATGTCATATTTGTAGTTGTAGCCTTCATGTGTCAGAGCTTCTGTGACTCTCTCCCTCAAAGACCACAATGCCTGTATATGACATAAGACCTTTAGCGCATCAAGTTCAAAAACACAGACAAATGTTGAATTCTGCCAATCGATCCACACAACACAAGTGAGCAGAGTGCCTTGATTTTTGTCGCCTCTGTCGCAACTGTCCCATCGGTCACCAGAGATGATGTCATGACTTCCTCAAGGAAGTTGTGTAGTTTTTCTTCATCATGGGCTGAGTTGGATCCAGCGGTCTCGATGACAATGTAAAAGGGACATTCTGCAAGACATATCATTCTACTTTAAAACATATTCCAGAGTCCAATAAAAACAAAATATAGCTGCGAGCAGCAATTATCGGGGTTCAAGGCCTTTAAGCACATGGGTAAAAAGGTATTATAATTTAATTAGCCTGTAACCATCTCGATCATAGATTTTAAATTCCCTGTATTACAGACAATACAGGCAATTTAGCATAGGAAATATATGATTTCAAAGCTTTTTAACAGTTATCAAGGTTGAGCCAAAAACCTAGGACTAGTTCGCCAAAGTGGCGAAGTAATGAATGATTCGATGGACAGCGGCGGTCCTAGAGGCAAAGTTTCTTAGAACGAGGAGTTCTACCATGTGGTATAAATGTTGTGGGTGTGTGCGAAAAAACTGTGAGATACACAATCCTTTATGCATGTGAAAAACGGGAAGCTGCCCCCTGGTGGCCAATTTCTTTAGAATTTCTCACATGCCTCTAGGGCCGTGAATCAAACAGGCCCAGTGAGTTTCGTTCCGATCGGCCTCCGTTAACCTTGTCTGATAGCTGCTCAATCTTCATTGGCCACCGCCGGCCGCGTTTTTCGAGATACCCGAATGTCCTCAAAGGTAGTCTTGGCACCTTGGACAAAGACACCACATGCCAATTTTCAAGTCAATCAGATTTAGGGTTTGCCATTCTTAAGTTTTTTTCCACGTTATAGCGCTACCAAGTGTACAGTCGCCGCATCCTTTTTCACGCGACCACAGAATGAGTTCTTACATATCTGTGCCGAGTTTGGTGATATATATATATATATATATATCTCATTCCATTCACGAGTTATAGCCATTTTAGTAAAAGAAATGATCAAAATTTATCGAAATTTCAACTTTTTTTTTTTTTTTTTATAATTATTGACAGTCAGACTCCAGAGAATCTTGCTGCACTGATTGGACCAAAAAACTAGGACTAGTTCGCAAAAGTAGTTTTTTCAAAAAAAGTCCAAAATACCTGAAAATTTCGCCAGGGCGGTGATTTAATCCAAGGGATCAAATTTTGTTGGGTTCAGGAGTTATGAGCAATTCTATACTTTTGACCGTTGTAGCGCCCCCGTCAGGTCGATTGGGGTGAGCTTTGGTGACGTTGTAGATGGTGTGAGTACTACCAGCCCTCCAATTTTCAAGTCTCTATGACTTATGGTTTGGTCTGCCTGATAATTTTTAGGGGAGAATGATGATCCTTGGAAAATTTTACAATTACAGTAGAGTTTCAGAGCTACGCTAAGTCAGCACAAAGTAAAAATCCACTCTAAATGCATGTTATTGATGTTATTGTGAATGATTCATCCATCGATCTTCCGGTGAAATGACAAACGACTTCTTTCTGGTGATGTATGGCAGACTTCTCCAATCATTTCATCCGCTTAAACCCCGCCCTCTTTCTTACAATCAGCCGCAAGCTCACATTCAAATCCTCCTCCATCCAATCAACAACCAATGGATAGAAGCAGGTCCCCGTCCTACATTTTTTCCTTGTTCAATAATCCACTTAACTTGGATGTATGTCACAATAATACAGAATAAATTATGTGTCACTACTCACGACTTTAAAAACAATGGTACCCAAAGCATTAAACTGTAAGAGTAATGACACTAGTGTTTACCTGTGATGGGGTTGGTGAGTTTCAGATGCTTCTCCAGAAGGTTCATACAGGAAGCATCTAAAAACTCAAAAGCAGACAGGATCTCTCCCAGCATCCCTCTACAACACTGAAATGTTTCCAGCAGTTGCTGAAAGCTGGAGCACCCTGTAGAACACACGAGGAACTGCAATGAGCTGAAGCAGCCACACAGTAAAGGCCAGTTTACACCAACAATGATAACTATAAAGATAACTGAAACAATAACTACTAGTGTTGTCAAAAACACCGGTACTTCGGCGTTTGAAAGCAGGTGTTTATCAGTGGATCCCTAATATATCCGCTCAAAAAGCTAGGGGGAAATGCTGGTACTGTCACATTTTTAAAATGAAAGTTGGTACTTTTGACAACACTAATAACTACACCAATGTATGATAGTGTATTGTTTATCATAAGTGCACATTATATCATCTCTTGCTTTAAATGCTCAAGCTCTTTAAGGTCATGTGAATTCTGATTGGCTGTCAGTATGTTTATCAGTGTTGAGGGTAACGCAAAAATGTTTAAAATGAGCTTTACATTTGATGTGTCATTTTACCTAAAAATGCTACATTGACCGCTTTAGGCTTGCGGGGGCACAGGATGGAAACAGCAGTAATGACCCCTAATGTTCCTTCTGAGCCAATAAAAAGCTGCTTGAGGTCATAACCAGTGTTGTCCTTGCGAAGTGTGGCTAAGCAGTTCAAAACCCGCCCATCTGCCAAAACCTTCACATGAAAGATGGGTAAGAACACAACTTAAAGACATTTTGCCACTTTTGGATATCATATAAAAAGAGGTAGATTTCTAACTCTCTTTCATTTCTGTTAAAATGGAGGTGCTCACCACTTCCAGGCCCAGAACTGTCCCTCTAAGCGACCCGTAGCGCAGCAGTCTGAGCCCACCTGCATTAGTGGACACATTCCCTCCAATTTGGCAGCTTCCCTTCGCCCCGAGATCCAGTGGCATGATGAAGTCTCTTTCCTCTAGATAGTGAGACAGGTTCTCTAACACACAGCCTGCCTGACAAGTGAGGATACCTGAAAGCCAAATGAATATATTTAACCTTTGTCACAGATGCTACATGTAAAGTTACGATGGCATCTCGCAAGCACACCTGAGATGTTATCAAATGTCATGACTTGGTTCATTAGAGAAGTGGAGAGGATGATCTCATCAAACACAGGGACACTTCCTCCCACCAGACCTGTGTTCCCTCCCTGCGGACACACTGCCAGATGCCGCTCATTACAGTACCTGTGGAAAAACATCGGATGATTTAAGAAAACAAGCCTTGTAAACAAATACACACTACAAAATTCAATGTGATCATGGAAATCTGACCTGAGAATCTTAGAGACCTCCTCTGTTGTTTTGGGTCTCAGGAGTACTTCACTATTACCTACCAGAAAAAAACAAACAAACATTAATTGATATTTAATATTACAATCCTCAAACATTATGCTTGAATAGGGCTGGGCAGTATATCGAGTTTGTACGACGTATCGATATATTTTTTATAAACGATATAGAATAAGGCAATACCTACGGAAGCTTGTTTCTGCTACTAAATAAAAAAATAATTCTTACTTTTTTTCACAATGGGAGTTTTTAATCAAACAATTGTGACTTTACAACTCGCAATTCTGACTATATATCTTACAATTCTGACTTTATATCTCACAATTCTGACTTTATATCTCGCAATTCTGACTTTACAACTCGCAATTCTGACTTTATATCTCACAATCCTGACTTTATATCTCGCAATTCTGACTTTATATCTCACAATTCTGACTTTATATCTCGCAATTCTGACTTTATATCTCACAATTCTGACTTTATAACTCACAATTTTGACTTTACATCTCGCAATCCTGACTTTATATCTCACAATTCTGACTTTATATCTCGCAATTCTGACTTTATATCTCACAATTCTGACTTTATAACTCACAATTTTGACTTTACATCTCGCAATCCTGACTTTATATCTCACAATTCTGACTTTATATCTCGCAATTCTGACTTTATATCTCGCAATCCTGACTTTATATCTCGCAATCCTGACTTTATATCTCACAATTCTGACTTTATATCTCGCAATCCTGACTTTATATCTCACAATTCTGACTTTATATCTCGCAATCCTGACTTTATATCTCGCAATCCTGACTTTATATCTCGCAATCCTGACTTTATATCTCACAATTCTGACTTTATATCTCACAATTCTGACTTTATATCTCGCAATTCTGACTTTATATCTCACAATTCTGACTTTATAACTCACAATTTTGACTTTACATCTCGCAATCCTGACTTTATATCTCACAATTCTGACTTTATATCTCGCAATTCTGACTTTATATCTCACAATTCTGACTTTATAACTCACAATTTTGACTTTACATCTCGCAATCCTGACTTTATATCTCACAATTCTGACTTTATATCTCGCAATTCTGACTTTATATCTCGCAATCCTGACTTTATATCTCGCAATCCTGACTTTATATCTCACAATTCTGACTTTATATCTCGCAATCCTGACTTTATATCTCACAATTCTGACTTTATATCTCGCAATCCTGACTTTATATCTCGCAATCCTGACTTTATATCTCGCAATCCTGACTTTATATCTCACAATTCTGACTTTATAACTCACAATTTTGACTTTACATCTCGCAATCCTGACTTTATATCTCACAATTCTGACTTTATATCTCGCAATTCTGACTTTATATCTCGCAATCCTGACTTTATATCTCGCAATCCTGACTTTATATCTCACAATTCTGACTTTATATCTCGCAATCCTGACTTTATATCTCACAATTCTGACTTTATATCTCACAATTCTGACTTTATAACTCACAATTTTGACTTTACATCTCGCAATTCTGACTTTATATCTCACAATTCTGACTTTATAACTCACAATTTTGACTTTACATCTCGCAATCCTGACTTTATATCTCACAATTCTGACTTTATATCTCGCAATCCTGACTTTATATCTCACAATTCTGACTTTATATCTCGCAATTCTGACTTTATAACTCGCAATTCTGACTTTATATCTCGCAATTCTGACTTTATAACTCGTAATTCTGACTTTATATCTCGCAATTCTGACTTTATATCTCGCAATTCTGGCTTTATAACTTGAGTTATAAAGTCAGAATTGCAAGATATAAAGTCAGAAACGTCCAGTTTCATTCTAAAAGTTGTAACTTCTTCCTGAGTCTCTCCATCAGTGTCGACTCCGGTTTGAACAATGTAAGGCTGAACACCGTTACTGACAATCCTCATTTTGTCTGCGTCAGATTCTCCAGCTTTGTTGTTGTTGAGCGACCGAAGCGCGAGCTGTTAAAGCTCCGCCCTCTTCTGGAAAGGGGGCCGGGAGCAGCAGCTCATTTGCATTTAAAGGGACACACACAAAAACGGTGTGTTTTTGCTCACACCCAAATAGGGGCAAATTTCACAAGTTATAATAAATGATCTGTGAGGTATTTTTTGGGGTCTAGTTTTCTGCGTGCATCACGTGAACAAACATAAAAAAAAATCTTACTGGCCACAAACTTTTGAACTAAAATGCAACTCGCTTACATTGATAGAACATGCATAAAGCTTTTAAACTACATGCAAATAGTTCACCTTCCACTGTCTTAAGCCAGTCTATATTGCTGGACTTCAGCAGGTCTGGATCAGTGATGGTTCTTCCAGGCAGCAGAGTTCTGAAGAAGGCCAGGTCGTTCTGTGTGACCCTGGAGAAGGGTAACCGTGGAGGAGCAGCACCAGGGTTTGATGGGCTCGCTCCCAACCCTCCGCTGTGAACACAGCGATGCTGAGTCAGCTGACTCAAGGTCACTATCAGAGCTCTGTCAGAGGTCACTCGGCCCACCGCAGCGAGAGCAGAGCTGTGCCGTGACCAGAGTGACCAAATACACATGGACTTCAGAGGACCTCCTGTGAGCCTCTGAAAGATCCCCATATCTGTAGTGGAGAGAGGGGGATTACACTTCAAACTGCAAATATTGCAAGTTTTGTACATATTTTACCATTCTTACATGGGCAGATATTATTATGAGAATGAGATACATATTAACTTGAGTCTTATTGCACAGGGATGTTAAGGAATAAATGATTAACCAACATATCTATTACAGTGATCACAGTACACAATCGTATTCCAAAACACAAAACAGTAATTTAATCTGGAAATCCATTTACATGTTGCAGAAAACATAATACTGTATCACAATATAAACATTATATATTATATTCTGTTACATCATCACTATATTTGTTTATATATTAGATTTTACAAACTTTAATACATTTGTTTTGATTTCATTATTTATTTTACGTCAGAATGATTGCATACTTCTACAATTGGTACAAGCTCATAATGACAAAATATTATTGACCCAAAAAACTACAAATTGCATGTGCCATGGTTTACATCTGCATGAGTTACATTAAATTGTAGAATTTGAAAATTTATTTCATTAACATTCGCTATCTTGTTACAGAAAATATCGGGTAGGAAACCTACTGTGTCAGAGGAGAAGGGAGTTTCAGCCGATTTCACATTATATCACAGAGGTACTGAATCTTCTAACACTGCCTACAACTACAAGGACTGTGCAAATGTTATGATTCACTTTCTCGTGAGTTTTTGCAGCAGGATTATAAGGTGAAACAGCGCCGTCTATCGACCAGGAGTACAATAGCCCTCACGTTTGATTCCTGTATTATTTGTACCTTTTTATTATTTACACCATATTATAAGACAAAGATTTCATATAAGTTTTAACAGACAATATTTATCTTTATTTTCTGAAAGAAACACCAAACATCAAGACAGACACTGCTCATTTTATTGATAATTTAAACAGTATTATAATTCAGAAGTTGCCCATACAATGTGTTTGTATCTTTTATAAGCAGTAATATGATTATAAACTATAGTAAAGGTCATTATGAATACTTCACAAAACCAAAAGAAGCAATCTTGCATTGATGCCGGATGATTTGGATCTCCAGATATCTTCGTCCACTTAATCATGTTTGTATGACATCTTTATTCATGACGTTGTCAGTATGATTTAACATTAGCAGCAGTTCACACCCTAGCTGAATCGATATACATTCTCATTTTAGCCTCTATTACTGTTATTAACTCTGAAAACTTGATGTCTACTGATTTAGAACATGACTTGAGCTCTGAAATGGGTCTGTTTGGTGGTGTTATTGCCCATGCCAACTTTCAGCATCCACTTGGACTTCATCCTCCGTACGTACTGCATGTCCTTCTGCTGCTGGCTCACAAAGCCCTTACCTGCAAGAGAAGCCACGTTTTAAACAGTTAGTGCTGCAGAAATAAAGTCATCTGCCACATTTACAAAACCAAATGTTGTATTACTCTATGTCTGGACCATCACTAGAATATTCACCATCCACAGTAACTTACCGAAGTCTCCCGCCCATCCAAGAGCTCTGTACTGTTTAAGGACTCGACCGACAGCCTTCTGGTTGTGTGCTGGAACCAGCGCCCTCTGAACACCAAACCGCTGCTTATAGTACCTCATCAGGGAGCGATGGCCGATCTTAGCACCTGTAACACAAGGCAAATACAGAGTTTGGTCCTATATGCATTTTAAAACCATCCTGACAGGTCAAAAATATAAACACTTATAACATGCTTACCATAGTGAATCAGGGTAAGATAAAAACACATTTTGGATTGAGGATGTATTGACTCATTATTTAAATGTTAATTTTGAACAGAAAACATACATAGTGTACCTTTAAGTGTCAAAATGCTTGTACACAAAATGTGTTGTGAATACAGCTGTCAATCTGTACCTGAGGGCAAAGTGAGCTCCAGAGTCTCGTCATCAAACTCAACAGTCTTTTCATCAGGAAGTTCACCGTCCTTCATCTCCACATCATCTCCGTCTTTAGCGTCAGGATAACTGCTCCTGTATATTTAGAAGGGCAATATTTATTGCTCACATTAAAAATACAATATTCCTTTTTAATAGTCTTCTTTATTACTCCTAATGGGTCTGATGATGTTTGTACTTAACTCCAGAAACTCAGTAATGACTTCGGGAACCAAGTCGGTACTGAAATTTAAAAAATGTGACGCATTTCCCCCTAGCATTTTGAGTGCTGTTGAGCGGATTCGTAAACACCTCTGATTGGCCATTGAGTTCACATGCTCAACAGATATGTCTCTGATTGGCCACTGACATCTTTGACACACGTAATCTGTTGAGCATGTGAACTCAATGGCCAATCAGCGACATATCTGTTGAGTGCGTGAACTCAATGGCCAATCAGAGACATATTTGATAAGCATGTGAACTCAATGGCCAATCAGCGACATATCTGTTGAGTGTGTGAACTCAATGGCCAATCAGAGACATATCTGATGAGCGTGTGAACTCAATGGCCAATCAGAGACATATCTGATGAGCGTGTGAACTCAATGGCCAATCAGAGACATATCTGTTGAGCGTGTGGACTCACTGGCCAATCAGAGACATATCTGATGAGCGTGTGAACTCACTGGCCAATCAGAGACATATCTGATGAGCGTGTGAACTCAATGGCCAATCAGAGACATATCTGTTGAGCGTGTGGACTCACTGGCCAATCAGAGACATATCTGTTGAGCGTGTGAACTCACTGGCCAATCAGAGACATATCTGATGAGCGTGTGAACTCAATGGCCAATCAGAGACATATCTGATGAGCGTGTGAACTCAATGGCCAATCAGAGACATATCTGTTGAGCGTGTGGACTCACTGGCCAATCAGAGACATATCTGATGAGCGTGTGAACTCAATGGCCAATCAGAGACATATCTGATGAGCGTGTGAACTCAATGGCCAATCAGAGACATATCTGTTGAGCATGTGAACTCAATGGCCAATCAGGGACATATCTGTTGAGCATGTGAACTCAGTGGCCAATCAGAGACATATCTGTTGAGCGCATGAACTCAATGGCCAATCACAGACATATCTGTTGAGCGTGTGGACTCACTGGCCAATCAGAGACATATCTGTTGAGCGTGTGAACTCACTGGCCAATCAGAGACATATCTGATGAGCGTGTGAACTCAATGGCCAATCAGAGACATATCTGTTGAGCATGTGAACTCAATGGCCAATCAGGGACATATCTGTTGAGCATGTGAACTCAGTGGCCAATCAGAGACATATCTGTTGAGCGCATGAACTCAATGGCCAATCAGAGACATATTTGATAAGCATGTGAACTCAATGGCCAATCAGAGACATATCTGTTAAGCGTGTGGACTCACTGGCCAATCAGAGACATATCTGTTGAGCGTGTGAACTCACTGGCCAATCAGAGACATATCTGATGAGCGTGTGAACTCAATGGCCAATCAGAGACATATCTGTTGAGCATGTGAACTCAATGGCCAATCAGGGACATATCTGTTGAGCATGTGAACTCAGTGGCCAATCAGAGACATATCTGTTGAGCGCATGAACTCAATGGCCAATCAGAGACATATTTGATAAGCATGTGAACTCAATGGCCAATCAGAGACATATCTGTTAAGCGCGTGAACTCAATAGCCAATCAGAGACATATCTGTTGAGCATGTGAACTCAATGGCCAATCAGAGGTGTTTAAGAATCTGCTCAACAGCGCTCAAAATGCTAGGGGGAAATGCTGGTATCGTCACATTTTTAAAATTTCAGTACCGACTTGGTAAGAAGTACCGGTACTTTTGACAACACTAATACCTAATAAAGAAGACGTTTATACGTATAAAAGCCACAAATTTACAAATTTGAATTAATTTCATACTTGTTGATATACCAAAATGTTTTCTCAGTAACACTTTGGTTTAATTTTTTTAAGTCGCAATGTAATGGAGGTAGCGACAGATATTTTATTTTGTAAAGGATTATCAAAAAAGAAAAAAAAATGTAGGGTGGGAAAATCTGGGACTTCTATCCATTGGTTGTTGATTAAAATCTATAAAAATAAAAAAAGCACTGAAACCCAAAGTAAATGAATACAACTTGAAATGTTAAAAACATCGGCCGATACCGATATGGTGCCCGATATATTGTGCATCCCTAGTCTTCAGAGGATAATAACAAACGTCCGTGTACCTAAAGTCGTAGAAGTCTGCGAACTCGAGCGCTGCGTCTCCGTCTGTGAGGAGTTTGCAGTGACTCTTGTCGGTCATGTGTGCCTGAACTGCTTCTGTAGAGTAGAAGGACTTGCCTTTCTCGTTACACCATAAGCACACCTTACCGACACCAACCTTCTCTCCTGCAGAAGAACACACAGATTAATGAAAGAAACATTTCCAAAGACCAACTCCAACTTCATAACTCCAGTTCTCTCTCTGGCTTACCCAGGTATGAAAGAAGTCCTCTCAGGTCCACCAGATACTCGATATCTGGGAGGAAGAAGCTGTGTGTTTTGGTCATGTGTGCCACGTTTCTGGAGAGCGAGCGTGAATGATGTCCGCAGAACAGACAGTCTGTCACTGGGATTGTACCGGGGGCCAGAGCTGCCGCAGATGTGGAGTCCTCCTCCTCCATCTCCTCCTCTTCATCATCATCATCATCATCACCATCCATATTCTCATCAACATCCTCCCATCCTTCAAAGAAAAACAAAGTTATATTATTATGTAGTCTATATGACAGACTTGCGCTGTACTTAACTGTATTTTCCTTTTTGAAGTGATTTCAATCATATTTCAAGCAATTCAAAACCATAATGGCGAACAGTGCACATCTGAAGTGTCTCAGCTGAAGGAAATAATTATTTGTTGGCTTTAATATATCGGCTAAATGTTCTTATCAGGCTGATAACGATAACATTAAAAATGAACATATATCGAAATGGTGATCGATATATCGTGCATCCCTAATTCTTACCTTCCTCCTCCTCCTCTTCTTCTTCACCCTCCTCATCTGTGATCTTCTTGGCCTGCTGTTCGAACCACTGCAGCCGAGGCGGTTTGTCCGGCCGCTGTCGGACCCGTTTCTCTGTGGGCGTGGCTTCAGAAGGGGTGTGTCTCTGCTGTTCTCTGAGTGCTTTCTGAAGTGCCTCATTCTGTGCATCTTTGTCTAGCTCCGCCCCTTTCTCTAGATTCTTCTCGTTCATTCGCTGGACAGTCTCCTGGGCGGCGGCCAGGGCTTTCCTCTCAGCCTGCTGGTGCTTGTTGGACTGAATATGATTGGTGTAGGCGTTGTCAGTGGAGAACTTCTTGTTGCAGGTGGCGCAGTAGGCCGAACCGTGTCCGGCGGCCTGGCTCTCCTCCTCGGCCGCTGCCCGCTGCGCCAGCACTCGCTCCTGGAAGTTTTCTGCGGTGACCGGAGGCATGTCTGCAACCTTCCTCTTCAGATTGTAGCGGTGCCAGTCTGTTTTATAATGCGCCCGCTGGACCTCGCCGTCAGAGAACTGCACACGGCAGCTGATGCACGTGTACGACATGACTGCGGGAAAACACAATTCTTATCAATCAAATTCATATTTTAACCCTCTGGTATTTGATCCTGGAGTTCAAAACTGACTGAAGACAATAAGCATAACCTTTCTTTTAGTAAAATGAATATATTATATTTTACTTAAATTATATTTGTTTAATATTTTTGTATTTGTGTGTGTCTATTTATACAACGTCAAAAATATTATATTAATATTATTGTCCAGCAAAATTATGCGATAAATAAACTGTGTGGAATAAATACACACACAAAAAGCTGTATTTGTGGTGTAGCTGTTGTTTACCCATCATCTACAGCAAAAACACGATGATATTGGAATTTGAGGGTGCACCAGTGCAGGATAAAATTAACATTTTAAACAATTATTATAATTCAGCACAGTAACTTGGTGTTTTCCATGTAGGCCTACATACCAAAACACTGCTACACCAAATATAAAGAGATAAATAAATAAAAACATTTGAGGAATTGTACCTTTTGACTCAAGATCTTGACATATAGCTCTCGTATGTTACCAGTGTGACAACTAACCCCGGTCTGTTTTTCATTAAACTTGACTCATTACATAAACAAACGTATACATCATCGAACACTCACACGACACGTGACGTTAAGGTAATATAAAGTAATTAAAATTCAGTCCAGTAGAGTCATATAAGATATTAAGTCATTTTGTGCTCTAGATCAACATAAGAGTGTACCAAACCATTAAATCTCGTAAAATTCGAGTATAACCATAACAATACTACTATGTGGTAAATTTCCATAGAATAAATTCGTTATAACTCACAGATCAGAAAGAAAGTGAGATCTTACTTGGTTTATTTGATCCTCCCTAGTAAAAGTTCACAGCTCCACAGCACTGACAACACGAGGATGGTAAAACAAAACAACCTTTGAACCCGAACACAAGCGATCTCACAGACACAGCGCCACCCTGCGGTATGGAGGACAAGCCCCCTCGCCTGTGGCCTCTTGTGATAATAAACACTGTGTTCGAAATCGCCCCCTATACCCTCATTAACTATTCCCTACATTACTCCACTAATAGGCTATAGCCCATTTGAAGGAGTGAATGAAAACGAGCGAGTGAATTCAAACACTGAGAGACGCTTTTGAATAGTTTGTGCTTGCTGTTTAATATTCATTTGAAACTGGCAGCTCCATAGTAATGAAAAGGTTTATCTTGAACTCTGTCATGAAAAGTAGCATGTATAAACCTTGTTAAACTGTTTAATAATTAAACGGGAATTTATACATGTATGATTTTACGCTGTAGCCTAGACCAGGGGTTTGGAAAATGGATGATTCAGCTGCAGGCGCCATCTTCTGACGAGACGCGGGAAATCATTTGGCGCGATCCTCACAGTGCATTATGGGTATTCTCTATCCATTGAGTGTACGACTGCTTCCGAAATCGCATACTTCCCTACTATATAGTAGGCGAAAAACACAAAAGTCGTGTGTCCGAATTCACAGTACTCATAAAAAAGTAGGCAAAAAGTACCCGGAAGATCTACTACTTCCGGTGGGATGCTGAAGTGTGTGGCTGCATCCGAAAACCTAGGAAGCGGACTTGCTGCCTCGCTGCCCTATCAGGCAATGACTTAAGGCAGCGTTTGTGCATTAAGGTACCTCACGAAACTGATTTCGGACAGACTTCTGAGGCAGCGTAACAGTTTAATGATCTACCTCAAAATAGCGCGAGCTTTGGTGAGAACTAAACAAATATTTAATTGCTACAGTAGTAAAATGTTGTAAAATTGTAAAAAAAAAACAAACAAAAAAAAAACATTTACACACAAACTGACCAGCAAACTCAACTTTCGGACACCATCTTTAATTTTCTAGCTCAACAGTCACAGAATGGACGCACAGGATTGTGGGATATCAAAGGCAGTGAAGGATACGTCTATGCTGCCTTCAGAAATCGATCAGATGAAGGTATCTCAGGAAACAGGAAGTGAAGCTAACATTGGATTCGGATGTGCCTTGATGCCTTCCTACCTTGAAATGTGTCCTCCGAAGGCAGCATTTTTCAGTTTTCGAACGCAGCCTATACATGATGGACACTTTACTATCCCAGAAGGCTGCGGGAGAAGATTTATGAATGGCAGTGAAGCGACACAACTGACGCCGTAGGTCACATGACAGATGTAGTATGTCCGGATTACATTCGTACTATATAGAAGGTACTTTTTTAGCAGTTATGAAGAAGTAGTTACTTAGTTATTCAAAATAAGTAGAATGCAATTTCAGACGCAGCTTACATCAGTTGTACATTCGTTATTGCGGTGCATTATGGGATTAAATGAGTGCAATCGATAATGTGGTTTCAGACATCACTAAAAATGGCTGTTCCTTCAAGTCGTGCCCTATTTAAAGGGATAGTTCACCCAAAAATGAAAATTTGATGTTTATCTGCTTACCCCCAGGGCATCCAAGATGTAGGTGACTTTGTTTGTTCAGTAGAACACAAATGATGATTTTTAACTCCAACCGTTGCCGTTTGTCAGTTGTATAATGCATGTCAATGGGAACTCCATCTGTAAGAGTCAAAAAACATGCACAGACAAATCCAAATTAAACCCTGCGGCTCGTGACGACACATTGATGTCCTAAGACACGAAACAATTGGTTTGTGCGAGAAACCGAACAGTATTTATATAATTTTTTACCTCTAATACACCACTATGTCCAACTGCCTTGAGCATCCGGTTGGTGAGGTCTGAAAACGTGCTCTGATGACGGAAGTGATCTCTCACGTGTGTATGTCAATGAGTGCTCAAACAAACCGATCGTTTCGTGTTTTAGGACATCAATGTGTCGTCACGAGCCGCAGGGTTTAATTTGGATTTGTCTGTCATGTTTTTTTTACTCTTATAGATGGAGTTCCCATTGACATGCATTATACAACTGACAAAATCATCATTTGTGTTCTACTGAAGAAACAAAGTCACCTACATCTTGGATGCCCTGGGGGTAAGCAGATAAACATCAAATTTTCATTTTTGGGTGAACTATCCCTTTAAGGGTATAGGGGGTGACTTCGGAGCAAGCGTATCCATCGTATGAGCACTTAAAGGAATAGTTCACCCAAAAATGAAAATTCTGTTGAACACAAAGAAAGGTATTTGGAAGAATGTTTGTAACCAAGCAGATCTCGCCCTCCATTTACAATCATAGTATATTTTTTTTCCTACTATGGTAGTCAATGGAGGGTGAGATCTGCTTGGTTACAAACATTCTTCCAAATATCTTCCTTTGTGTTCAGCAGAACAAAGACATTTATACAGGTTTGGAACAACTTGAGGGGGAGTAAATGATGACAGAATCTTCATTTTTGGGTGAACTATTCATTTAAGAATCTCGGCAGAAGTAGTAGGTCATCCGGCAACTTTTTTCTGTGAATAAGCTAATTCCACCAAGGATGTGCAATAAAAGACCAAGCACATGGTCCATAATATCAATGCTACTTGCATTTAATTAATGTAGGTGAACTGTAATAAGCTTCAGAATAGGCTTATAAGTATAATTTAAAAAGAAAATCCAAACACACTGATAATATTGATAATATAATCTGTATAAATTTAAGTAAATGCGCAAAGTGTCACAGCCTCTTTCATGTTTCCTGAAGGCTGAAGCTTTTTAGTAAAAAAGGTAATTAAGGAGATAATGATTGTTATTAATTTAAAATTGTTGTGAGCAACTATTGTGACCTTGTGTAGCGCACTTTAAACATGATTCAGAGCTCATGGACATCTGATGAACGAATTCAAAGCCTTTTTAATAAAGAACTGTAAGCCACAGCAGTGTTTCCCATATTGTCTGACACTGGTAAATCTGCATGGAGGCGACGTTTCAATCAGCACGAGAATCATGTATACGCCGGCAGTTGAAATGTTTCTATACCTCAGGGCCATCACAACCTTGGAGACTTCATAGCATTAATGCTGTTTGTGTGACTTCTCGCTGTCACCGCTCAACTGAAATTAATTGCGGCCCAAGGGTCGCTGTTCCACTGTATTAATTAATATTCACATACTGCCCAAAGAGAAAAGCAGTGGCGATTTATTTATAATGGCTAAGAGAGGGGAGATTGATGTTGGTGCCGTAGAGAGAGAGGATGAAACTACAAACCTGTGACAGAAGAGACCTCACCTCACATAACACACACCATGACAATGATTCTGTGTTATAACTAATGCATACATTAACTGATTTTGATGAAACTTCAGCTGTGTGTTCGTTGTAGGAGGCTGATCACATGGATGTGACTATTGTGAGTCAGTCATAGAAGTGTGTCACTTTAAAAATGCTTTGAAATCGCCCTCTTATTTTTACCCAATTTGCTTCAGTCTTCGTCAGAATAATGTCAAGACACCGCAGATGCACACCTGTGAAAGGATTCTTGTTATCTTGAATACTGTTGTCATGGCAACACTTCAAACTTTTATAATATTCTTGGGTGTTTTTGAGGCTCTTAGCATGCTTCAAATTGCATGAAACTCGACACACACGTCAAAGTTGTCGGCCAGTAGACATGGGTAAAAAAATGAGCGGGGAGAAGGAGCTCTATAGCGCCACCTTTTGACAAAATTTGGGAATCTTACTTACAGTCACCAAACTTGGTACATTTATTGTTCTTATCGAGCCGGACAACTTTCTAATTTACAGTCATTAGATCCAACCTACAGGAAGTCAAAATATTTTGGTTTGAATGTGGATTTTTTGAATAATCAGGCTCTGAGTTAAGTACTCCTCGTAGGGGCTTCATGCAATCGCCACCAAACTCAGTCAACATGAAACAAAGACAGTAAATTGTGAACAATTATGGGATATCTTACACAGTGTTGCCATGGTGAGGGGGGGGGGTAAAATCATTGTTCGATTGTATGTTGCCCGCCATGCACAGGTTTCCTTAAGCCACCGGGGTGGTGGTGGTGCCGAGGATTGGACCCATCATCGCTGCTTGCAGCTATATTTTGAATTTAATTTTGAATTTTACATTGTAACAGTGCAAAAGTCTTTAGTGACAGATTATATATATATATATATATATATATATATATATATATATCTCATTGTATTGACCCAAACTTTTGAATGGTAATATGTGCTAGAAAAATACAAAAATGTCTCATTACCTATTTAATGTACACTACCAATGTTTAATGTTTTACAAGTTTTATATAGCAAGAACGCATTAAATTGATCAAAACTGGCAGTAAAGATATTCATATTGTTATAAGAGTCCTGAAAAACAAAAATCACAATTTCCACAAAATCTGAAGCAGCACTACAACATTGATTATTATAATCAGAAATGTTTCTTAAATGAGTATATTAGAATGATTTCTGAAGGATCATGTGATACTGAAGACTGGAGTAATGATGCTGAAAATTCAGCTTTGACAAATTTTAAAATATATTAAATATTTACTATTTTCACAATAGTACTATTTTACTGTATTTTTGATCAACTAAATGCAGCTTTTGTGAGACTTCTGAACGGGAGTGTGTATTGAAGCAGGTGCAGTGAACAGAACATAAAAACAACACACATTTCAATATAAATAGTTTTAATAAATTAAGAGCTGGGAGAGCAGGAAGTCTTGGTAAAAGGGGTTATGTTATTTTATTAGTCTTAAATTTGTATCTACAACGAAGGGACAAGCAAAAAAATAAGCAACAACTCCATGAAAAAAAAAAAAAAAGAAATCAAAGAGAGAGAGAAAAAAAAAAATACATTATTGAAGCACTTTTTCCATCCTTTTTTTTTTAATAAGCAACTTTTAAATCTAAAAGTAACTTTACAATATAAAGAAACATACAAAGAACATCTTAATTTACTACACGAGACAGAAAGAGTCCAAACTACCCTAAACATGAAATACAAAGCAAACCCAGGAGACAGACTGCTTCATACTCAATACTGCTCTCGGCCCTCGTCTCCTCGCTAATGTTACAGTATCGTACAGCGTCACAAGAGAATCACAGAGACGTGAGTGGTTTACATACAGAGGACTGGCCGAGGAGAAGAGAGACTGCAACCTAGAAAACACTAGAGAACAGGAAGGACACTTCCCTCCATTTTAGTACTTTTTTTTTTTTTTTTTTAAATCCTCACTCTTTTTTTGTTCGTTTTTTAAAATTTAAATAGATAAAAATCCTTCATAGTAAAGTTTGCAATGCGTGGTCCCTTTTGCACATAAAGAGACGACTTCCCGTGTTCATGTATGTCCATATAGGCGATGTGTTAAAAGGTGGGCTGCTGTCTGGAAAGTGCAAAGTGAGGACACGTCCGAGAGAGAGCGCTCCGCGAGCGTCTACGAGGAGCGAACGGTACTGTTCTCCTAAAACATGAGCGCTCGTTTACTAAGTAGAGGCTGACAAAATCTTTACATTTGCATGATTTAGTACATCTGTACAGAGTCAAGGACAGAGAATGGCGACTCTTTACATTTCTTTTTTTTCTACCCCCAAGATCTCGTAGTATTCATTGGTAGTGACTGAAATATCAAAAACATGTTGATGATATCAAAATGCACTTTACAGTATTTACAAACAAAGAAAGTAATAAAATAAGATAAACGCTGTATAAATGTGTGTTTCTTGTTGTCGTTGCGCTGTGGATAACTTACAGGTGACTAATGTGTGTGTACGACATCAGCAGGAGGATTTACCGCTTCCTTCTGACCCCTAATAACCATTCCACTGAGATTTCCAAAAACACATTTTGTTTAAAGGACACAAGACAAAACGAGACAAACAAATGGGCTGTCGGGCACATTTAGCTCAAATATCCCTCATTCAGTAGTCCCTGGACGTCATATTACTGACCCTTCATTTTAGCTCAGGAAAGGTCTGGATGTGGCTGACATCTCATGTTTTTGCAGATTATATTAGGTGTAATCATAGACTGTAAAAATAGAAAAGATGGACGATGTGTGTCCAATTCCTTCCACTGTAGAAAAATGAAGCCAAAATATCTGACATGCGGCAATTACGTAATTTGGAGGCGGAGTCTGAGCAGCACAGCTGTCAATCATGACGTCATACCCCATTTTTGCAGCATCAAATAACTAAAACAAAACTTACACTTGAACATATATCAGCGTGATTAGAACTACTTAAAATGACAGAAACCATCTTAGGGATGCACAATATATCAACCACCATATCGGTATCAGCCGATATATGTTCATTTTTAATGTTATCATTTTCAGCCTGATAAGAAAATTTGGCCGATATATTAAAGCTGATAAATAATGGATTATTTCTTTCAGCTGAGACACTTCAGATGCGCACTGTCCACCATTATGGTTTTTGAATTGCTTGAAATATGATTGAAATCACTTCAAAAAGGAAAATACAGTTAAGTACAACGTACAGCGCAAGTCTGTCATATAGACTACATAATATTATAATGAGAAGATTATAATTGTGTGCTTGGGACATGGCTTTTAATGGTGAGACTTTTGTTTTTGTAATCATGCTCTCAAAAATTATATAAAAATTTTGATTTAGATTCATCGGCCAATATATCGGTTATCGGCTTTCAAATATAAAGAATTATCAGTTATCGGCCAAAATTTGAGACTTTTGTTTTTGTAATCAGGCTCTCAAAAATGATACAAAATTTTTAATTTAGATTTATCAGTCAACATATTGACTATCGGCTTTCAAATACAAAGAATTATCGGTTATCGGTATCGGCCAAAACTTGAGACTTTTGTTTTTGTAATCAGGCTCTCAAAAATTATATAAAAATTTGTAATTAGATTTAATCGGCCAATATATCGGTTATCGGCTTTCAAAAATAAAGAATTATCGGTATCGGCCAAATTTTCATATCGGTGCATCCCTAAAAAAAAAAAGTGTAATTGGATATTTTAGTTTGGCTCACGTCCCTTTCGATTACATGGAAAGGGCAGGGTTTATGACCTATACTGCATTCAGCCACCAGGGGGCGATGGAAATGCTTTGGCTTCACTTTTTAGGACACATGTGAAATAAAGGAACACATAATTAACAAAATGTGTTTGAGGAGGAGAATTTTGTTCCACAGCTGAAAAAGTATCCAGTATGATGAGCACCGAGCCAACAGGAACCTCATTTGTAGTGAAATTTCACGTGACCTGTTCAGATTCATGCAAAAAAGAAAGCACGTGGGTCTCCGGCGAGGGACAGAACGATACAAATCTTCAGGAGGTATCTTAGACTGGCATATTTACATGTGTACAATATGTCCTGACGGGTCGCATGCGAGACATGTGCGCCATAAATCAACAAAAACAACAAATAAATACGTTATGAATCACGGTGTTGTGTGTTTGAGTCACTGGTTACTAGTATTACTGCATGTTTTCGGCTCTGGTATGACATCACTTCCTCTCTACAGATGTGTTGTGACACACAGGCTGGTCTGAGAGGTTAAAGTCGCTGCTGGTTCGGTCGTTCACTCAACAGGGACAATGAAACCTGTACACTAGAGATGTAGAAGAAAAGGTACGGCTACCTTTTTAATCTGCGGGAGGTAAGATTTCACAGCAAACACAAAACGTGGTGTGGACTTACTGAAAAAGTCACGACACGTTGTTGTGCATTATGGATGTGTGCTTTTTCTGTCAAATTCATGGTTTACATACAATGTGCCCCTTTAAAAAAAAAAAACTAATCAATAACCATCATTACAATATTAATAAAAATAAAATCAACAATTGATAATAATACAATACATACACAGAATAATGAAAACGTTCATCGGCGAACCCGTCGTGACGAGTTCCCTCTTGCATTTACACAATAACATGGAGGAAAAAGGTGCAGATATTTTCCACTGTAAAAACGACTGCATCCATTCAAGATTTTAAAAAGAAAGAATCAAAAAAAGTGGAGTGAGTTCGTAAAGATCATAACGCGAGCAGCCCGTGAAGCTCCTCACACACACACACACACACCTGCCTTCAGTCTCGCTAGTGTCCTGATCCAGAAAGGAAGTCCGGGAGGCAGGGAGATTCAGTCAACAAGCTCTTCCTGTGGCTCTGGGGCTGCTTCCTGTTTCCGCTGGCCATTTTGCACAAGCTGGGATGGGCCACTTTCATGTGAGTCCTCTGCTCGTGGGGCATCCCAGAAGGCTGTGCAGAAAAAGCCAGGGTGCCGGGGGTCGGTCGACGTGACGAGGGGACGGGGTCGAGAAGGAACGGAGGGGGTTTGAAAACGAAAACAAAAGAAGAAAACCCCAAATAAAATGATAAAACACGAAGAAATCACACACTCATCGTCATGTTGGGTGAATACTGGAGAGAGAGAAAGGGGAAGGGGGTGAGATCATGAGAACTCCACACAGAGCGAAATACAAGATGGTTATGACATCACCGGCCCAAAATACAGCAAGAAAATGCATGATTTTGTCGACAAAGCAGGAACCAGAGGACAGAAGAAGTTGTCCAGGAAACTGCTGGTCTTTTATAACGAAAGCCATTTCCAGCACTCACTCTGAATCAGTAACACTTCAAATCATTTTGTCTTTTTTTAAAATTTGCCATTGATTTGTTCTGAGTCACATGGTCAGTGGGCGTGGCCTTCTGAGTGCCTGCTGGGCGAAGCTACACTAATGTTCAAAAGTTTGGGGTCGGTAAGATTTTTTAATGTTTTTGAAAGACGTCTCTTACTTCTGCTCACCAACACTGCATTACACTGATCAAAAATACAGTAAAAATTGTGAAATATTTTCACAATGTAAAATATCTGTTTTCTATGTGAATATATGTTAAAATATAATTTATTCCTGTGATCAAAGCTGAATTTTCAGCATCATTACTCCAGTCTTCAGTGTCACATGATCCTTCAGAAATCATTCTAATATGATGATTTGATGCTCAAGAAACATTTATGATTATCAATGTTGAAAACAATTTGTAACAAATGTAACTGTCACTTTTGATCACTTTAACGTGTTTTTGCTCAATAAAAGTATTAGTTTCTTTCAAAACATCTTACCGACCCCAAATGTTTGAACATTAGTGCACATGACTGGCAGGTGAGGGGAGTGGCAGGTCTTTGGGTTTGGGTCTGAATCTACTCACACTTTCACTTTGGAATGGGTTGAGGAAGTTGCCTCCCATTTCTCCGTCATCCCGCGGTGTGCCCGGCGGGTTGTTCATGCCCGCCATGTTGTTGGGGGAGTTCTGCAGAAAAAGAGGTGTTTGACAAAGACGGTTGAGAATGAGATGTGAAAACATTTAGGGGGGAAACTAAAAACTAAAATACTAAAAACTAAAATATTTCTTACCTTTGGCAACCCATCCATGTCACCAGAGCCTGAAATAAACAAACATAGTATATGCTTATTTACTACACTTTTTTGCTCACCAGATACTGTGGCTAGTGGTTTTCCAAAGTTACTAGCCACAATTTTGACATTGATACCACGGGGAAAAACTGCCGTATAGATATTTTTAATATTATCTCATAATTTGTCAGCAGGTTTATTAGGCTGCTGTCACTTTAAGATCCATTATACTGTTACACATGCGTTTTCTTTCTCAACTGTTTACATTCACTTCAAACATAACTGACTGTGTTTATGTGAATACTCACCAAGACCGGCATTTTGACATTATTTTGTGTGTATCTGACTGTTTAAGAGCAATAAGCAGCGAAAAAGAACTCAATTTAGTACTGAGAGGCGGCTTTATGTGGCGAGAACAAAATCTGCGGGAATGAGTAAAATTATGCGCAATCCTACACCGAAATTCAAGCTCTGTAACACTAACAATATTCATACAGAGCAAGTTTTGACCTTACCTAATGACCCGTTCATATGATGCGGCTCCATGCCACCCATGCCGCCCATTGGGCCATCTGGACCGGGACCCATGGGGAACTGAGAAACACAGAGAAACAATAACATTCAACCAACCATCCACATCCAGTGCCCCGAATACAACAAGACTGCCTTATTGAATACGAGACATAAACATTCCTTTGAAAAGGATGAAAAGTTCCCTTCTGAGTTCCCTGAATGCATTTTTATGAAAACAATGATCATAATGTGACATTCAGGATTAATACAAGTCAGGAGCTCATGATTACAAATAAATCCAACCAGCTCTTAAATCACACTGAAGGGATTTATGATGACCGGCTAGCATTATGAAGCTTATTACATGACTACTTAAGCAAATAAATAAATAATTGTACATTAAATATCAATTTGAGCTCAAATTATAGTATTATGTAAGAAGAAAGAGACAGTGGAGTGTTATGAAGTATGGAGTACTACAGCTTATCAGTCATGATGATACACAAATATTTGACTGCTGAATGCCATAACTGGTCAATCAGAATCAAGTATTCCCAAACGCCGTCAGACATAAAATGTTCGGGAATCAGAATGTGTAGCTGTGGCTTTGGAAATGCACCAGACTGGAGAGGAAAACAGGACCATAAAATAATTAGAGCACCATGTACTTGTACATGTACCAACACTGCTGGTATTATTATAATTAGTATTATTAAAACTATTGTTGTTGTTACATTTAAATTATTACCACACTTTAATATGTGAATTATATTATCAGAAAACTCAACACATTCAGCTTTTATTTGTGCTTAATGGATAAAACAAGCCGCACACTCAGGTTTATGGCTGCTATAAATTTGACCTGCCACAAGATGGCACTGTTTTCAACACTTGATGCTTCGAATCTTTTCCCAAAACAATCAGAGAAAATCTTCAAAGATTTAAGAGGCTTCATTTCTCCATCCCTACTCTATAGTTTTAGACATTTTTTGCAAACATTTCAATCAAGTTTAGCTGTTTTAGAGAGCGTTTACTCATATTGAGCCTGGTTTTGTCATTTTTCGTGTGTAGAAATAGCGCCATTTGACCATATACACGGTTACTTCCTGGTTTTCGCTTGGTCATTTCCGGTGAACTGTTAGCTGTCATTCTGTACTCACTGTACATCGACACAAAACCATCAATGGTTCACTTTTTTAATGATGTATTTATATTTTAATGCAGTTATCACACTTGCCTAATTTGCCAATAAAACAGTTTTATTGATTGCAATAAAGACAAAGCTAATGGGAACGTTTGAATCTGTAATTAGACACGCACACGCAACATTTCTCC
This sequence comes from Ctenopharyngodon idella, assembly GCF_019924925.1. Classification (NCBI taxonomy): domain Eukaryota; kingdom Metazoa; phylum Chordata; class Actinopteri; order Cypriniformes; family Xenocyprididae; genus Ctenopharyngodon; species Ctenopharyngodon idella. Next base: position 66,738 of record NC_067221.1, read on the forward strand.
AGAAATTTCAATGTTATTTTAATGTGATGACCACAAACATTATTGGTTCATCCTTCTGAGATTGTCCACATTTGTAAAACCAAACGTTTAAAGATGTAGGAAATCCAAGATTTGATAGAAAACACTTTTATTTAAGAATAAAAAAGACGTTAATTACCACTATAACCAGCAGATGGCAACAGAGGACTATTTATTATTTGCGCATATATTTCCTGTAATAGTTTTTCACTCAGTTTCGCTTTTGAATAAATATTAAACATTATAAAATCTCTAGGTTTAAAAAATACATTTCATCAAGGTGAAGTATGAGGTACTCACAAAATCTCATGAAAAACAATAACTTTTCTAGTGAATGAATTACACAGGAAGCGAGCACCGCTCTCCATTTATAATCACTCAAGCTGTCAGTCAGTGCAGCACAAGATCAATGATTTTAGCTATTTTAAATAGGGAACATTACTGTTTTACTGTATTTTTTATCAATTAAATTCAGCCTCTGTGAACATAAGAGACTTCTTTCAAAAAACAATCTTATAATTGCTCTGGAATAAATACATACATTGGGTCTGTTTCCTCCTGGTCCGATAGGGTTCATCATTGTGTAGATATTTTCACTGGAGTTTGTGGAGTCTAGACGAGAAGTGAGCAGAAAGACATTTCAGTTTGAGCAGCACAACTTCTCCAAAACAAGAGACCAGAGTCGTATTCAGATTCACACTAGATCAATGCAGAACATGGCTGGACTGGATTAATCACCATAATAAACGTGTTGCTTTAATGATTTATGGCCTGTGTACGAGAGAGAAAGAGGGACCCTAATCTGTGGTTCAGCATCACAAACAGAATCACATGGCGATGAGCTGATGTTGTCACATGTTTTTGTTTTCCTGCCAGAGGAAGTGCAGGTAACCTTGCAGTGATATTGGCTGCTGGGTAATGAGGGAGGGAGAGGGTATTAAACAGGGTGTTTGTGAAGTGCTGAGCATCGCTCTTCCTGGAGAGAGACGGAGCATTTGCGGCTGTGCCGATTATAGACACGAGGTGAGAGCAAGTGTGTGAATGACATGCATAAGGAACAGATCTACTGTACCTCCTGGGCTTGGCATTATGGGAGTTCCTGGTGGACCGCCTCCTCCTGGAGGACCCTGAGGGAGGAAACACACACACAAACACGAGCGTGGCTTCTTTAGTGTGTAACAGTACCAAAACTACCAGAGGAGCAGTTTTTAAACAAAGACACTCTAGGCACGAGGGAGCCATTACGCCGCTTTGACTAATGTGCAGTTATTTTACTTTTAAGAGAGGCATTGCTAGGAGCAAAACTAAGCAGGATCGTAATTGCTCAAGTAAAATCAATACATTTAGAAACTTTAATATGTTCTTAGTTATGCTTTTAGCTTCCAAATGGAAGAGCTACATTTTGCAGTTTTCCTTTGAGCTGAAGACAGAGAGAGGAAACAATCTCTGGATCTCGCTCTTTGAATGTCAATATGGAAGTACATTAGCAAACAATTTTAGTTCTACAAGGCTATTTTTCTCTTGAATCATTGAAAGCATCTTGACATTGTAACTAGAGGTCGACTGATAGTGGATTTTACAGATAATGATAACTAGGTTGGCCCACGCTGTCTGATAGCCGAATAATCAACCGATAGTTTTAAAAATGGATATTGAATGAAAACAAACATACATAAAATGGTGCATTAAAAACCGTACTGGACCATGAAAATGTACTGTACTTTTTAAATATAAATATTAATACATTAATTATATCTTGATCATTCATATTAGTTCATAGCGCATTAATTAATGTTAAGAGATACAACTTTAAAATTTAAAACTGTATTAGTTAATGTTGAAATTAACAATGAACAATACTTTTATTAACCTTAGTTAATGTTACAGATGGACTCTTACTGTAAAGAGTTAATGTTACAGATGGACTCTTACTATAAAGTGTTAATGTGACAGATGGACTCTTACTGTAAGGAGTTAATGTTACAGATGGACTCTTACTGTAAAGAGTTAATGTGACAGATGGACTCTTACTGTAAAGAGTTAATGTGACAGATGGACTCTTACTATAAAGTGTTAATGTGACAGATGGACTCTTACTGTAAAGAGTTAATGTGACAGATGGACTCTTACTGTAAAGAGTTAATGTGACAGATGGACTCTTACTGTAAAGAGTTAATGTGACAGATGGACTCTTACTGTAAAGAGTTAATGTGACAGATGGACTCTTACTGTAAAGAGTTAATGTTACAGATGGACTCTTACTGTAAAGAGTTAATGTGACAGATGGACTCTTACTGTAAAGAGTTAATGTGACAGATGGACTCTTACTATAAAGAGTTAATGTGACAGATGGACTCTTACTATAAAGTGTTAATGTGACAGATGGACTCTTACTGTAAAGAGTTAATGTGACAGATGGACTCTTACTGTAAAGAGTTAATGTTACAGATGGACTCTTACTGTAAAGAGTTAATGTGACAGATGGACTCTTACTGTAAAGAGTTAATGTGACAGATGGACTCTTACTATAAAGAGTTAATGTTACAGATGGACTCTTACTATAAAGAGTTAATGTGACGTATGGATTCTTACTATAAAGAGTTAATGTGACAGATGGACTCTTACTGTAAAGAGTTAATGTGACAGATGGACTCTTACTGTAAAGGGTTAATGTGACAGATGGACTCTTACTGTAAAGGGTTAATGTGACAGATGGACTCTTACTGTAAAGGGTTAATGTGACAGATGGACTCTTACTGTAAAGAGTTAATGTGACAGATGGACTCTTACTGTAAAGAGTTAATGTGACAGATGGACTCTTACTGTAAAGAGTTAATGTGACAGATGGACTCTTACTATAAAGAGTTAATGTGACAGATGGACTCTTACTATAAAGAGTTAATGTGACGTATGGATTCTTACTGTAAAGAGTTAATGTTACAGATGGACTCTTACTATAAAGAGTTAATGTGACGTATGGATTCTTACTATAAAGAGTTAATGTGACAGATGGACTCTTACTGTAAAGAGTTAATGTGACAGATGGACTCTTACTGTAAAGGGTTAATGTGACAGATGGACTCTTACTGTAAAGGGTTAATGTGACAGATGGACTCTTACTGTAAAGGGTTAATGTGACAGATGGACTCTTACTGTAAAGAGTTAATGTGACAGATGGACTCTTACTGTAAAGAGTTAATGTGACAGATGGACTCTTACTGTAAAGGGTTAATGTGACAGATGGACTCTTACTGTAAAGGGTTAATGTGACAGATGGACTCTTACTGTAAAGAGTTAATGTGACAGATGGACTCTTACTGTAAAGAGTTAATGTTACAGATGGACTCTTACTGTAAAGAGTTAATGTGACAGATGGACTCTTACTGTAAAGGGTTAATGTGACAGATGGACTCTTACTGTAAAGAGTTAATGTGACAGATGGACTCTTACTGTAAAGAGTTAATGTTACAGATGGACTCTTACTGTAAAGAGTTAATGTGACAGATGGACTCTCACTGTAAAAAGTTAATGTGACGTATGGATTCTTACTGTAAAGAGTTAATGTGACGGATGGACTCTCACTGTAAAGAGTTAATGTGACAGATGGACTCTTACTGTAAAGAGTTAATGTGACAGATGGACTCTTACTGTAAAGAGTTAATGTTACAGATGGACTCTTACTGTAAAGAGTTAATGTTACAGATGGACTCTCACTTTAAAGAGTTAATGTTACAGATGGATTCTTACTGTAAAGAGTTAATGTGACAGATGGACTCTTACTGTAAAGAGTTAACATTACATATAAATCCAAACATACTTAAAGACGGCCATCTTTAAACATCTATTAGACACATATGTATATTATATGTAGACTCTCACACTTTAGTAGCTTCTATTTTAGAACACTTGATTATCAAATCAAAATATGTATTACAGTGACGATAAAAAAGAACTAAAATTAGACGTATTTCTGATTTGTTTATATGTTTCTGTCGGCTGCATAAACCATATCAATTTGTTTTCTCACATTACAAGCATAACGAATGTATTAAAGCGACCAGCTGGATATAAACTAATGCAAATACATGGTAATAATCGTGACATTAAATGTTTGGCTCGGTCTTGCGTGTGTTTTTGTCACATTGTTTTAACCGCTTGAGGTATTGCTAATGTTAGCGTCCTCTCAGCCTTGACGGCAAACAAACTGCTGTTCTCCACTAATGCAGCATGATTACTTTATTATGATATTAAAACGCATACGGTAGTGTACTGTATACATACCGCATTAACTATTTGCAATATTTTTGAAAGGCTGCATTAATTACGAGAGCAGCCATTTGTTAAACTGCATGGCCTAAGTCACATCAACCAAAATTCAGAGTTTCAGAGCAAGATATTACATTTTGATGAAATATGAGAAAGACAGCTTGTAAGTTGTTTCTTTTTTATGCAATAAGACAATTTGTGTCTACTACAGAAAGTAAATTTTGACTCACCACGTAGTTCCCTGGAGACGAGGAGGAGTATGCTATCTGTCAACCCAAGCAAAAGAATATGAATACAGCTTGTTTTGATGGGAATAAAACATTAAACTACACCATTTAATGGTAAAACTATGATATATGAATATAATAATCTTTGTTATATATTAAAGTACCATTAATAACGCATGTCACGTGTTTGTCTGCAGCCACAAAGTTGCATGTACAGCGCACGTATGAACTTACCGAGTTAGCGTTGGGGTTTGGCCAGGGGCCACGTCCTCCGGGTCCCCTGAGAAAAAGACAGGTTAACAAACAGGGGTTAAAATTAACATTCGCCAACCCGGCAAATGCGGGTGAAAATCCACCGTGGCGGGGAACACATATCAACACACTAGCCAATTTGGCGGGTTATGATTCATAAATGATGTTCTGTCACTTTGCATGGCATCAAACTCACATGTTCATTCCGGGCATGCCTGGACCGCCGAGAGAGTTGGGAGGAGGCCTCATACCCCCATAGTTCTACAGTGGGCAGAGAAAACAAACACAAACATTTCAACAATCACTTTTATAGAACCAGTAAAATCTGGCTGGACTGGAATCCAGTATTAACCTTCACCAGTGTCACAGCATATAAAAATAAATAAATAAATACATTTTATATAATTCAAGTTGTATATATAAGAATAATTACATACAAATAAATGTATTAAAATAAGTAAATAAACGTATTTATTCTTAAAATTAAATATATACACAATTATAATACTTAATACTTAAATTATACTTAATTGTAATTTTATAACACATTTATTTATATACTTACTACATTTTTACATGTAATTATGCTTATATATACACAAATAATTATTATTTTTAATAATTATTTTTAAATTGTATTTAATTTTATTAATTAAAATATTAAAAAACATTTATTTTAATATATTTTTTCGTATATAATTCTTATATACAATTATAATTATTTTTAAAATCATAAGAAATATATACAAGTACATTTAATATAAATAATAAAATGTTTTTATTTTTTAATTAAATAAAAATTAAATTCTAATTGTATATATCAGAATAATTACATACAAATAAATGTATTAAAATAGTGTATTTATTTCTAAAGTTAAATATTACTAAATTATACCTTTTATATATTTAAAATGATAAATTATATATTTTAATTTGAAAAAAAAAAAAAAAAAACTACTCTCCAAAATATATAAAATAATATCCAAATCAGACAATACATTAAGCCTACCCAATGCAAAATGGGAATCAGACTTATCCATTGCTCCCAATGCCGCTTTCTGGACACAAATCTGTAAAAATATCTACTTCATGACAAAAAACGCCAACTTACAACTTATACAGTATAAAGTACTTCATAGATTTCACCTAACTGGACGGAAATTATTTAAAATGGGTTTTTCTTCAGAAACATGCTCACATTGCACACAAAACACTCCAGACACCTATTTACACGCTATTTGGGATTGCACCTCAGTTAAAAAATTCTGGGAAAACGTTACTGACTCACTATCCAACCTTATGGGATGTCACATCCCACTGTCTCCCTCCCTCTGTATATTAGGTGACATATCCATAATCAATTTAAACAGTACAAACAGTCAATTACTCCTAGTGGCTCTAACTATCGCCAAGAAAACTATCCTCATGAACTGGAAATCAAGGAACACCATACACATTACAACTTGGAAAAATTTACTAATAGAGTACATCTCCATGGAAAACTTGTCTACCTCCACTCAAAATAATACATCAGAATTACACCCTTCTTGGTCATCTCTCTTTAACTTCCTACAGTCATGAATCCACCGACCTTCTTTATCTGAAGCCATCCTCAATGGTACACCATCAATATTCACACATGATTGGGGGGAGGGGGGTCAGGAAGAGGTAGCAACACCGACTAATATCAAATATAAATAAAATACTTATAAGATTACATTTAAATCTCTCTCTCTCCTCTTTTTTTTTTTTTTTTTTTTTTTTTTTTGCTGTTTCTGGACCCTGGTTGGCTATGGCATACTAGTCCCTGACATGTGCAGTTTTGATTAGGTGTGGGTGGGTGTGATGTGGGACCGGGGGCCTTGGGCTTTCGCCTTCCAGCTTGTACTTTCACCTGGGATTTCTTGTCTCTGGCTGGCTCAGCACTTGTCTCGCTGTTTTAATGCTTCACATATTAGATGAGGTGCACACACACATTCATTTGGAACATAAAATAAGTTTAAAGCAGGAAGGGAAAAAAAAAAAAAAAAAAAAAAAAAAAAAAAAAAAAAAAAATGCACACACATAGGGTAAGTGTGGCGTGGGCGTGGCGGCCTAGGCTTTGCACTGGGCTGATTCCATGCTGCACGCCATGCTTTTTTAATGCATTATACACTAATTGACAAACATATTATGAGTATAACAATGAAAGCAGCCATATTTATTTTAAAAAAAAAAGAAAAAAAAACACAGACAGGGTAAGAGTGGCATGTGTGGGACGGCTGGGGATGGATTTTGGGACCCTCGGCCCCACAGCACCGCACCTTGATAGCTCGTTGCAACATGACACTGACGGGGGTCTATCCTATGCCATGGCCATGAGTGGAATAGAGGCAGCTTTATAATATCTTATTATTAATAGCTGTATCAATATTACCATTATTAATACTATTATTATTATTATTATCACTGCCATTGCAACTACTACTATTATCATTACTATTAATGGCTGTATCAATATTACCATTATTAATATTATTATCATTATTGCTATTACTGTTATCTTTATTTTTCCTCTTCCTGATCCTTTAACCTCCCCCTCATTCCGGATGAAATGAGTATATTTCTTAATATTTATCATTACTACTACTGCTAATACTATTATTACTATTTGTCATTTCTTATTAATTGGATTTATCATTATTATTATTATTATTATTATTATTATTTATTATTAATACTGTTGCTATTGTCACCTTCCTCATTTTTTGCGTGTGATACTATTATTATCTTCATCATTGTTTCCTCCTTTTTGATATATATTTTTTCTTAACTCTGGTTATGTCTGTTGTACTTTCCTACATGCTCCTTTATTCATATATTTCCACTCCCACACACACACACACACACACACACACACACATACCCAAATCATACTGGCGGTTATGTATGTTTTGTTGGTCTTTGTATTTTGCATTTAATTTCTTTTCTGTAAATATTGTAATTATCTGTTTGCATAATAAAAAAAAAAAAAAAAAAAAAAAAAAAGAAAAATACATGAAATAAATTTACTTATTTTTAATATTAAATATATATACACTCAATTATAATACTTAATAAATTTATTTATTTATTTGAATACATTTATTTGTATGTAATTATTCCTATATATATACACAAAATTATTAATTTTAATAATTATTTTTAAAATTGTATTTAATTTTATTATTTTAAAATTATTTTAATATTTATTTGAATATAATTCATATATATATATATATATATATATATATATATATATATATATATATATATATATATATATATATATATATATATATATATATATATATATATACACACACACACACACACACACACACACAATTATAACTAATTATTCATAAGAAATAAATAAATAATAAAATGTATTTTTATTATTTTTTAAAAATATAATTAAATAATTATAATTGCATATGTAAGAATAATTACACATAAATAAATAAATGCAAACTCAGTTGAAAATCTGTTGTCTTGGCATTATTTTGGTACACTATCTTTTGCAATTCAGAGTAATTCAAAATCTCAATTCTCAAAATCAATTTCTTTTGCTCTGGGGCTGAAGCCTGGAATTTCTGCCCTTCATCCGCTGTCGTCCGTAGCGGTGGGGATCCAACCAAACAGGTTGGGATGCGACTGACACTATGCTAACGAAGTTCTGCTCAGGCAGACGGCGGCCCACCTGTCTGCTGCCCGTGGGTGGAGGGCAAAGTGTGACAGAGCCTTTCAGGCCTGAGGCAGCTTCGCTCTAACCCGAGCCTTTGTTCGGCGCTCTACCCAATTTGTCGAACAGATGCTGCACCAGCTGCCGATTTGTGCAGCGCCTCGCTTGCCAAGAACGAGAAGGACAGAGAGAGAGAGGAGCGAGGAGAACTCTGCTTCCAGCACAGGTGAGTAAAGAGGAGTGACGGCGTTCAGACGGTCTCAGTCCTGTGCCGTTTGACTACCAGAGGAGAAACCAGGAGAAAATGAGCACAAATATGAGCCTACCTGAGGACCCATGCCACCCATCCCTCTGGGAGGATTCATTCTCATCGGACCGCCCATGTTAGGATGTCCTGGAACATATTAGACTGATTTAGATTTAGAGGTATTACACAGGTGATAAAGTGAAGTGTTGGAGTGGATGATACCTTGTGGTCTGGTTGGGTCCAAACTGTTTGGCAGGAGTGGTTGTGATCCTGGAACTCCTACGGGAGGCTGTGGAGGACATACATGAACCAATGACATGCTAGTATCGCTACAGTACATCGGTTAGGAAGATTATTTTACATTAGAACACCAGAAACCAGAAGTCATTTAAATGCATAATGAATAAAATTAACATAAATAATTATTAATTTTAATAATTATTTTTTAAATTTGTACTTAATTTTATTAATTTCAAAATATAAAAACATTAATTTTAATACATTTATTTGTATATAATTCTTATATATACACAATTATAATTAATTAATCAATCATAAGAAATATATACAAATACATTTATTATAAATAAATAATAAAATGTTTCAAATTAAATATTTTACATTTTAAAATAATTGCATATATAAGAATAATTACATACAAAAAAATATATAAAAATAAATAAAAAAGAAAAATCTATTTGTCATTTTAGTAGTTTATATACTTTTATAGTATTTATTCATATTTTTAATTAGCTATTATAAATTGTTATATATTTTTAAATATAAAATAAATAAAATATAAATAAAAATATTTTAATAATTTAATTATGTTTATTTATTTAATTAATTATTCATTATATATTTTTTAATTATTATTAAATATTAAGTAAAATTTTAATTTAAGTTTTAGCAATTGTGTCATGCGTTTTTGTCTTTTTTATATATTTCTATTTAGATTTATTAATTTTATTTTAGTACTTACTAAACTTTATTTCAGCTAGTTGTCAAGGTTTTACTTTTTATTCTATTATTTATATTTTATTTTAAAATAAAATTATTTCAATTTATGAAAACAATTTAATAGTTTTAGTTCTGTCCCTTTAGCTAACAAACTTCTAGCCATGCAAAACAACAACAAACAAATAGATTCAGAATAGAAATTCCCATGACTTCTGACTCTTTTTAACTCTAGAGTTGCCAGCCACTGCCAGCTTTTTTTATAATTTTCTCAAAAATCTCATGGACCCCAGAATATTTTGGTGATTAACTCTTTCCCCGCCAGGAGATTCAGTTCTCTTTCAGAAGTTGCGTAACAGCGCCCCCTACTGTATAACAGCACAAACATGGAAAGCCTGGAAAATTGCATCAATGGTGGGGAAAGAGTTAAATGACCCTTAAAATATCCTGACTGATTGTGTTCATCCTGAAGATGTGTGTAAAAATAAAAACTACTGTCGATGTGTTGATGTTTTCCGTACCTGATTTGGCATGCGAAGAGACGGCCGTGGTCCACCAGGGTACCGTGGAGACATAAAAGGCTAGAGGAAGAAGAAGAAAAGAAAAAAGGCGTCATTAGCAACATGTTGCCCTATTTCAGAAGAAAGCGAGAGCACTGTATAGACCAGAATGAATGAGTGCAGCAGGCCAGGCTATAGCAGATGGAATGGACAGACAGATGCACGGAGAGCAGAAGCCAACGCAAGATGACATCAAATATGTACATCTGACATCTCTCCTTCTGTCCGTCAACACAGAGACCACTCCCGTTCTGCACACACACACACACTCTCGTACAGGAGAGCATCGGGAAAGGCCGCACTTCTCAAGTGAAAGTCTGGTCAGGAAGGAAAGTGACCACAACAACCCAAACGAGGGCAGTATCGTGCCTGCGTCCTGACATACAAACCATTAGAGCCGTGTGGCTGCGCGTCTGGAGACGAAACCCGACGCCACTTCTGCGGTCGAGGCCTGTGGGAAGATCCCCGAGAGACTCGCGCCAACTTTTAGAGCTCTGTTGAAGCATGTACCGGCGCTGAACGGATGAGGGAAGGGCTGTGTGTGTGTGTGTGCGTGTGTGTACAGCTAATTAGAGTGATTTCACCATTGTATTAGATGTTGTACAACCGTAGCGCTCTAATATGAGTGTTTTTTTCCAGGAGAAAGGAAACGGAAGTGTCTGATATGTGTAGGTTTCGCTGTGTTTTGTAGGTATGTGCATCGTTCAGTCAGTGTGTGTGTGTGTGTGTGTGTGTGTGTGTGTGTGTGTGTGTGTGTGTGTGTTTGTGAGGGAGGCTCTACAATATTAATGTGCTATTGATGGGGGTTGGGGTGAGGCCCGGGAGTGGAGGCCCATCTCCAAGAACAAGGAAGAGACTGAATTATTTATCCTGTTCGCAGGGAGTCGACTCTATGGAGGGGGTGGGAGGTATACAGGATACTTCACACTCCCAATATAGAGAAACAGAGGGAGGAAAAAAGAAAGAGAAGACAAAGGAGGAATGGACTTTAGGGCAGTGGCGTCAATTCAACAAAAGCCAAGGTATGGCAAACTCCGATGACGTCATCAAATCTTACTCCCTCTCACCTTTTCCAGCACAAAAGTTGGAATATTATACAATTTAAATGTTATTTTTAATTTAAAAAAAAAAAAAAAAAAAAAAAAAACATTTTTTTTTGTTCATCTATCAAAGATTGTCCCTGTTTATGAAACTAAAAGTTTCACAATGTAGGAAAACTAACGTGGTGAAAAACAAACACTTTTAAAACAAAAAATACATGAAATTATGATTATAACTGGTAGATGGCAGCAGAGGACCACTTATTGTCTCATTAGCCATTTCCACTCCATCATATATATTTTTTCCACACGTTTTGCTTTTTTTTTTTTTAGCGATTATCAAATCCCTTTTATAACATCACAAATCTATTTTGTCTATTTTTTTGTCACTTTTTGTAAGGAAGTGTGAAGTATATATTTGTAGGAAATGTCACAAATTCTCATGAAAAACAAACTTTTTTCACACAGACAGTGAGTAAAGAGCGCTGCCTTTATAATTACTGAAGCTGTCAGTGCGAAAACTCACGTTTTAATCAATAAATCTAACTAAACTTCACAATAAATCTTTTATTTAAATCATGTCTTTGCTTTGTTTGTTACAATGTGGATTTGTGCGCGTTTAAAGCTTAGTAAACCAGCGCTAAACAAACTCATACTGCGTTTTGAGAGAAACTGAGAGGATTCTCACCACTGGTAACTTAAACACCTCTGATTGGTCATTATTTTCAACAGAAATGGCTGTGATTGGCTACAATACTAAATGCTGCAAAAGCACATTGTAAACAGACACATTTGCAGCGTCATTACATGAATATAATAACTAGATCGCTTTAATTTACTTGCTGTTCTTTTTTATTAAATAATTACAAATTATATACGCCCCTGCTTTAGGGTGTACGCCCAATGAAAATGGGATGTGAGGGTCTTAATGTAATTTTCACAGCTACACATTTACCAGATTTTTTTGGTCCACTTTTATTGTACACAACAGTACAACCTATTGAACTGTACTTGTATTCCTCACAGCCTTGCTTTCAGTTGCAATAAATCTAAATATTTAATCCATAAATGACAATTCTGTCATTACTCGCTCACTCTCACGTCGTTCCAAACCTGTACAACTTTATTTCTCTGTGTAACACAAAAGAAGATGTTCTGAATATTGTGCTGGCTGCTCCTTTCCATTCAATTTTAATGTCTTTCAAGCTTCAAAAATGATATAAAGCACCATAAAACATACACTACCATTCAAGTTTTTTTATTCGGCAAATAATTGATCAAAAGTAAAAGTAAAGACATTTAGAATGTTACAAAAGATTCAAAACTTTCAAATAAATGCTGTTCTTTTGAATTTTCCAGTCCAGTTCATGAACGAATCATTCAGACCAGATCTGAATCAGATTCAAAAGAACCATTTGTTCGCAAATCAGACATTGGTGCTTCTCTAATGAACGACATTAGATATCAAGACCTTCAGTGAATAACTTAATTGCTGTGTCTTTTTTCTTAAACAAATCTATCGTACAACTTCAGAAGACTTAAAATATAGCGCTAGAGTCAAATGGATGACTTTTGTCATACTTTTATGGTGCTTGTTTGTTTGTTTGATCTTTCTTTCTTAAAAGCTTCAGTCTCCGTTCATTGTAGTTGTATGAAAACATTTGCCGACAAAGTCTTGAAAATGTCTACTTTTGTGAGACAGAAAGTCATACTTGTTTAGAACAACGAGTCTATTTTCATTTTTGAGTGAACTATCCCTTTAAAAATGGCGTCAACCCTGACTAAAGTCCATACACAGGACAGTTCAGGAAAATTCTGCAACTTTGGTTGGAAGCATGTGTTTCTGTGAATGTTTACAAGAAGAGGACTAGAATTATAAATAACCATGTAATTTACACTGTTCATCTTGCCCAAGTGAGTTGATGCCAGCGTCGCCAACAGTTCTCATGTGTGAGTGTGTGTATATCGAGGGTGCAAGCAAGGACACGGTATGTGTGTGTGTGTCTTACCTGGCCGTGTGGTCCCATCATGGGGTTGCTGGTATTGTGTGGGGGAGGCTGTGCGTGTGGTGACGGCTGCGAGCCGGGAGGCCCCTTTAAGAGAGAAGAGGGAGATGAGAGATGCACAGACGGCCTTCCAGTGAGGCCTGCTGCTGCCGAAGCCCTTGCACAAACACACACGACACAAACTCACTAAATACTACTAAATACTGCTGGGAGACCCAAAGCTACTGTGTGGATTTCAATGAAAAATGGCAGTTTATGGGAATCAAACAGCTAGCTGTTATTTCAAGCAGAAAGTTCTTGACAAAACATGGCAGGATTTTATAGACCCACTTCATCATTTTGAAGAAAAATGTGTTTCAGATGTATAAGTGATGAGAGAGTCTTCAAATTCATATTTCAACACCAACCATACAAGTTCAACAACAAATCAAGGCATTGTGGGACATTGAACATTCAGCTCATGTTGACTTAATGGAACAAAAGATCCAAATCACTACAAATATGGATGTATACTAATGTCAAAACGTTGATATGTGGATAATTATGTTCATATGATGGCCGATATATTATATTTCAAATTGGGGGTGCACAATATACCGGCCACCATATCGGTATCGGCCGATATATGTTCATTTTTAATGTTATCGTTATCAGCTTGATAAGAAAATTGGGCCGATATATCAAAGCTGATAAATAATGGATTATTTCCTTCAGCTGAGACACTTCAGATGTGCACTGTTCGCCATGATGGTTTTGAATTGTTTGAAATATGATTGAAATCACTTCAAAAAGGAAAATACAGTTAAGTGCAACATACATCGCAAGTCTGTCATATAGACTACATAATATTATAATGAGAACATTATAATTGTGTGATTGAGACATGGCTTTTAATGGTGAGACTTTTGTTTTTGTAATCAGGCTCTCAAAAATTATATAAAATTCTGATTTAGATTTATCGGCCAATACATCGGTTATCGGCTTTCAAATATAAAGAATTATCGGCATTGGCCAAAATTTATCGGTTATCGGTATCGGCCACAATTTGAGACTTTTGTTTTTGTAATCAGGCTTTCAAAAATTAGATAAAAATTTTGATTTAGATTAATCTGCCACAGATCTGCCAAAATACAATTAGGCATGACAACATTATTATGTAAAATATGTTCATTTTGAGATTTTCTAGAGGTCACAGTGATACTAAATGATTAGTAAAATATAAAATATGTGGAAATTAGCATGCACAACTGCATATACAATATTAATCAATACCAATAAATGAACAAAAAAAACACATAGCAACACCCTTGTACCATGATTCAGAGTTTTGCAAACACCACGTACATATATTCATCAGAAACTGCATAAATAGTTTACAGAGAAGCATCGTTTATGTACTGTATGTACATACAGAGAAAGAATTTCCTCTTAATGTGTCATATAAACCCCCCATTCTATATAACTACTGCAGAGAGCATCCATTAGTGTTCATTAATGATCAACAGGCCATTGAGCTCGAGTCCAAAATGGTTCTGGAAGGAACATGAGACATCGTGACTAATAACTAACACAAAACAAAGGAGATTAGCTTCTATTCCTCTCTCCCCTGAACAACAAGCCCGAATGAGAAGCATATGGCATTATGGGTCCTGTGCACCTACATTAGGAGCGTTCAGCCAATCACAGTCGCTCTGCAGTTCTGCCTCATTGGGGAAGGATCTCAAAACGGCGATATATAAAAATCACTTCCGACACCTTTGAGAAGATAATAACCTGCCACTTACTGGCATGGCTATCAACAGAGAGCCCTTCAATCTCCATTCTCAGGCCCTAAAGGGGCAGTTAGTTTGACAGTATTCATACACTCTGAATGACGGCCGCAGGACAGCTGCAATAGCTCTTCTGCACCACTCGGGGGCAGTGTTAACAAAGCAAACCTTTCGTATCTATCTCACAGAAGCACAACAACATCTATATGACTGAGCGCTGAACATCTTCCCTATTCGATTTAAAAATATACAGTAATCACATGCATAAATTTCTATGCTAATCATTTCAAGCAATACTGACGTCAACAGATCGGCTCTTAAGTAATTGACAAAATGAAGGAAGGAAAATACTTTGAGGGAGAAACAGTGTTTTTTTTTGGAGTCTGTATGTGGTTGTGACCCATACTGATTACTGCCTCTTGACCTCTGGCCAGTGCTCAGACCTCAGACAAGCCCTCCTGCTGGTTTCAGAGGGGTCGAGGAAACCGTCCATCCAACATGACCGGAAATCTCCACACTGATGACCACCACAGCCACAGAACAACACATCTGCCCAGGGTACAACACTGACCCACCCACGTCAACAGAAATAACACCACTGAATGAAGAGGCACATTCAGAGTCGGAGCTGTGGATCGGCCGTCAGTATACATGTGATCATATACTCTTAAAAATAAAGGTTATTTATTGGCATCCATGGAACCTTCCCATAGCTCAAAATGTTCTTTATAGTGGAAAAAAGGTTCTTCAGATTATTAAAATGTTCTCTTAAAAATAAGGGTTCTTTATTGGCATCAATGGTTCCATGAAGAACCTTTAACATCTATGGAACCTTTCCATTCCTCAAAAGGTTCTTTTAATGGAAAAATGTTCTTTATAGTGGGGAAAAAAGGTTCTTCAGATTATTAAAATGCTCTTCACACATACATTTTTAAAAAATAAAGGTTCTTTATTGACATCAGTAGGATGGAAGGAGGAACCTTTTCATAGTTCCTAGAACTACTGGCTGAAGTACCCGGATTTTTCCGCGTTCGCACCGCAGGAACTAGTGACGATTTTAGTTCTAGGCACTCCTTTTGGGGGAACTAAATTAGATCCTACTTCAGAGTAGGGTCTAAACCAGCACTATAGGAACTATCAGTGACGTGAGTGTATGTTGATTGGTCAAACGCATGTCAAACAAATTTAGCACCCAGCCTTTTTAAAAAGTGTGTAAACATATTTACTTCACGAACATGGAAAACAGTGATAACGGCATTTACCTGCAGGGTTGTGTTCTTTTCTCCACTTCGATGAAATGCAATACTGAAAGTTGTCGTAGGAGATTTCGTCTCTTAGCCCCACTTTCTGCTCTTTCAGTCACATGAATTATACGTTTACATTCCATCTCCGTTATCACGAAACCCACGACACAACAAACACAGCATCTTCCATCCACCGTTTTTTAGCGTTTGTAAATGCCGCGCTTAAAGACGCTGCTGTCAGCCGCTTCAGAGTTCTTATTCCCGGTGCAAATGAAACCAGGAACATGTCCCGGAGGAGAAATTAGTTCTCGGGGAACTATCCTAGTTGTTAGTTCCTGTAACAGAGTTCGTAGAACTATTCGGTGCGAAAGCCTCCAAATTGGTTCTTCTATGGCATCGCTGCAAAAACCTTCTATATACACAAACGCTGGTCACATTTTTCAATACTTTTTCACAATCATTTCTTCATAATTTCTATCCTTTCTCTACTGTAAAATAAAAGTGGCCAAAAAGCATTTCATTTCATTCGTGACCGATGAATTTAGTGATACATGCACTCGTTTTAAAGAAGCATGCATGACTTATGTGCACAGATAAACACATCGGGAGTTTTTGAGCTGGTTTTTGGGAGATTTGGTTTCTGATTTAGCCGTGACCCGTCTCTAACCTCCCTGTGAGAGTGGATCGCTGCAGGGTCTGGCATGAGAGCTGCTCTACTGACTGTCCCAGAAACCATGCGCTGATACAACAGGAACACATGAGCATACGTGTGTTTTCCCTGGCCACCTGCCTGTTTCAGAGTGGGTCTGAGGGAGGATTCGAGGGTCTAGAAATGCTCAAGGCCTCTTTAACTCATGGCAGCGCTGAGGTCAGGACTGTTCATCACACCTCATCACACACCGCAGTGGAAGCGCTCTCTCTGCTAAACAGTCTTTGTCCTCGAGTAACACTCGTTCACTTCTCTTCCTCTCCACCTGACTTCCTAAAGAATGAAAGCAGGGGTGTGGGGTGTATCTGTGATCACACTGGCAAATATGTGCAGTTTTTCTATTATCATAATCAGTGTGATTAGAAAGATATTGGAAGCAGACAATATCAAGGCTTGTTATGTTTCCAAATTTTCTGCGCCACGTTTCAAAGTCCTGCGAAATGGAAAATTCCACCTGGAAACTAACCATTTCTAGTTGATTTGAAATATTTATTATAATACGTAAGTTCATTTAAATAGTTGTGCTAATAGCTTAACCTAAGTTTTAAAGAAAAAAATCCATTCCATACAATTCAAAAGTTTTGAGATTTTTTAAAGAAGTCTTAATATGTTCACCAAAATTGCATTTATTTGATGAAAAATACAGTACAAAACTATGGAAGCTTGTTTCCAACACTAAATAAACAATTAAAAAAAGGTAATTGTGACTTTTTATCTCACAATTCTGACTATTTTCTCAGAATTGTAAGATTTAAACTCGCAATTGCAAGATATAAAGTCAGAATTGTGTTTCATAAAATCAGAATTTCGAGATATAGAGTAGCAATTCTGACTTTTTTGAGTTATAAAGTCTTTTATAAAGAATTCCAAGTTTATATCTCATAATTCCAAGAACAAAAGTCAGAATTGAGAGACTAAAAAGTTACCTTTTTATTACCTTTTTTATTTTTTATTTCATGGCGGAAACAAGCTTATTCTGTAGGAAATAGAAATATTGTAAAATATTATGATAATTTAAAACCATGCCAGTGTTATATATATATATATATATATATATATATATATATATATATATATATATATATATAATCTTTTTCATTTCTTAAACTTAAACAAGTTTAAGGGTTTTTAGACTTTTAAACTTCAATGTACACAAAGATATTAAATGATTCAAGATATTCCAATGTACTCCATGGTACATAACTATGGCATTACTATGGTAAACATCCAAAAAATAATCACAATAGTACCATGGTACTTTTTGGTAAAAGTGATTTAAATTGTATATTATATTGTTTGGATGCCTAACTCGACTAGAAACATAAAATCCTAGATTGTAGCACTACTTTTTATTTAATCAACAGATACCATAATATAAATACTAATCTCTGCTATTGTATCGTTATCTGCATTACAAAAAAATAATCTAGTATGAACAAAAATTTCTATATTGTTCATCCCTAGTAAACAGATGAATGAACCCAAACCCACGGTCCTGTTCTCTCAATGATGCTTTAGAAACAGATCTAAGGAGCAGCACACACACACACACACACACCTCACACCTCTTCTCTCACTCCCTCAGCGCTGATCTGATATAAATAGCACTCCTCCGCTTCTCCAAAAATCTCCTCCGCACCTCTCCGTACCCTCCTTCTCCTCAAACCTTTCCCCTATATTGCTCTCCCAGCCCGTCCCTCCCCGTACAGCACAGATTCCAGACAGCGGTAGAAAGCGTCTCCTCCCTCGACTCTGCCTTATCACTAGCTCTGCCAAATGCCAGGCCTGTCCATCACTGAGCAAACGCTCCAGCACCCCCGCTGCATCATGGGAAGGGCTGTGGATGTGTACAAGCATGTTTGATTATGAGGCTACGTGTGTCCGTGCATGTATGTGTTGTAAACAGACGAGAATAAACAGAAAAAAGCTCTGACAAAATGTATCTACATCTCCACCTCAGGACAAGTAGAGGAAATTTTGATGCAAATTAAGAGGATTTTGAGTATTTCATAACTAGCGCCACCATTACTAACGCTCACACCGAGGATCAGGGATTTCAACAAAGCACTAATTGTTCTGGGTGCACCCATATTCAAATAAGTCACTTTATGGCGATAACTGACAAACGGCCAATATTAAAATTCCCTACAAATATAAAAAAAAAAAATAATAATTTTAAGTCTTAAAAATTACAAATAAAAACACAAAAAATGCTACAGGTGAATTTAACATTATAATGTACAGTGTGAAAATGGATATTCATTTTGAGATTTGCTTAAGATTAAATTATTAGTGATTTTAAAGATTAATTACAATTATTTTCAATTATTTCAATTTAATACGAACATTTATTTGACAAAAAAAAAAAAAAATCCAAAATCAGCCAATCCGTTAAATATTAATAATATATAAAACACTTTATTATAGGCCAATAACATGGTATTAATATATTTAAACTTCTCACATAAAAGGTCTTGTTGTGTTCTGCACCATTGCTTTGGCAAAGTATCTGGTAAATGAACTAAAATCCAAAAGCGCAATATGGCTTTATCCTCTAATCAAATAACAAAAGGCTGTGACTTAGCCTAATTAAATAAGTCTGTTCTTCAAAACAAAGTGCCACTCTGCTCACGAGATCAACTCGCGATCCAGTGTTTTACGCCAAAATTAAAGATCAACTGTATTTTCCGTCAAAATAAAAGCTCAAGGGTTTTTATATTATATATATATATATATCAGTTATTAGCTTTCAAATATAAAGAATTATCGGTTATCTGTATTGGCCAAAATGTTCTTATCAGTGCATCCCTTATTATTATTATTATTATATTCTAATTGTTTGGCTTCCTAAAACAGCAGTGTGAATATAATGTGGACTGAGACACTATATCACTACTAAAAAGAGGGTTGAGTCCCCTTTAAAGTTCAGGTACAAGTCGATTCACCGACTTTTTTCTTTGTTAAATTCGTACACTGAACATGGGTTGGAGCTCTTAATTTTGAACTTTCAAAGTGCACCAGTTTGTTTGTACTACTGACACGAATCCTAACTCAAATCGAGTGGCTTTTCTTCTGGCTGATGATTTAAAAAAAAAAAAAAAAAAGAATGGAAGGAATATATCTAGGGAACAGAATATCATAAAGACTTAGGTTTTTTTTTTTACTTGTGTGAGCAAGTACCGACTTAGCAACTGTTAAAAACATCCCAAAATCCTTAGCAACTGCAAAGAAACCCCAATAGCATCATGGCAGCAAAGTTTCATAGACGAAAGAGCTGTTTTTCATAGATGAACACCACTCATGTTTTCTTCAGAACAAGAACAATCTAGTTTAAACTCAAAGTTGTTATATAGGCATTACTGATCTGTTTTCATTCAATGGAACAAAGCACTGATCAGAGAGAGAAAACTGTAACTGTCCACTAAAGAAAAACACAGAGTATAACACCTGCATGAACACAACACGGCCTGCAGTATGGAATGAATAAAGCCGCAAGCAGATGGATGGAGGGATGATGAAGAAAGAGAAGGGAGGATCTTAGCAGGGAAGAAAGGAAAGGAAAAAAAACTCATTGAGAAGCACATGAAGAGTGATCATCTCATTCAGTCTCTCTCTCACACTCAGTTAAATATGTTTTGTAACACAGATTGAATTGATCATCAGTCAGCAACTGTTTCCATTGACTCATTATCGGAGCCAGAAACATCCTAACTCCGGATCTTATCCGTGGCCATCTCAAAGACTTGTAACACAGCTCCAGAAATGAAACTACAGCTAATTCCACTAACATTTAACACTCTAAACCTCCATCTTACCATTGGACGGTGGAGGACTTTTTTTCCAGTGTGGAAAAAAAGCAAAGTTCGGAATGATCTGATAGCAGAGCTCCAGGCTGCTGTCAAGCCGCCCACATGCACAGACAGAGAGAGAATGAATGAGTGAATGGATGAATGAATGAAGCGCAGGCGTGACAGGGTGATGAATGGAAAAGTAGGCGAGGAAGAGAATGAAACCAGCTGTGCTTACCTGAAAGAAACCAGGGGGCATGGGTCCGCCTGGCATGCCATCGTTGGGGGGCATGTTGCCCATTACAGGGCTGGGAGCTGCTGCTGCACTCTGGGAAACAGAAAGAGGGAACCAGTTAGTATAGAGATTTAGGAAAAAATCCAATCGGAAGTGAGCATGCCCTATGCCCTACTCACTCACTCATTGAAGTGGGCACTTTGTATACAGGGAGCAGGGCACTTGTGTGTCATAATGAAGCCGTTTGGAACACACTCAGTGAACAGAGCAATGAAAGACCACGTCATTTCCTCATAAGCTTCACATGGAACGTTACCACAACAGAAGCTAGGCAGCGACAACAGAAATATCTTATTATTGCCGTTAACTTAATATGAAATGCATGACGAAAATGTGTGTAATACATCATAACAAAACAAAACTTTAACTCCAACTCTCCCGCCATATCTAGATTTAAAATGAATCACGAGGACTTGTCACCCTGGGTCACATGACCATAAACGATTAAATTACTTCCTTGAGTCGGCACCGATAGCCTCGTGGGCAGCACCGACATATAGCACAGTTGCTTTTCGGGCGTCCTGAGTTCGAGTCCCGGCTCATGGACCTTTCCCAATCTCGCCAAATCGTGTCCCGTGGGGTAAAATCTGTGTTTTTTGGCGGGGTTCCCCTGGTAAAATTAGCATTCCAGGGGCTAAATATCACGGTATTGGGGTCTCTTCAACCCGTGGACATGAAAAACAACTCGCGGCAACAGTGTTACAGTTGCCCAATTCTGCGGGAAAACCACAGACTTGGCAACACTGGTTATGTATATGTTTCCCCCCATTGTTCATTCAAACATACCTGATAGGGAATATTGTTTTAATTGGTAAATCACATAATAGAAATGATCTTTTTTTTATAACTGATAACATTTTGATAATATAAATATGTCCTTAATTAAATTCAATTTAAATATTTACAAAAAAAAATTAAAATTATTTGTAATATTTATTTAAATAAATGAATAGACTCATTAAGATAGGGTCCATTAAAATTCATTCAAGTGACAGTAAAGACATTTATAATGTTGCAAAAGATTATATTTCAAATAAATGCTGTTCTTTTGAACTTTTAATTCTGAAAAATAAAAAAAATCCACAAAAATATGAACCGTTTCCAACATTGATAATCATAAATGTTTCTTGATCATCAAATCATCATATCAGAATGATTTCTGAAGGATCATGTGACACTGAAGACTGGAGTAATGATGCTGAAAATTCAGCTTTGATCACAGGAATAAATTACATTTTAAAATATATTTATTAAATATATTTAATAAATAGTTTATTTAAATTGTAAAAATATTTCACAATATAACTATTATTTTTTTATATCTAATAAATGCATTATTCACCCATGCCAATAACATCAAAACAACCAAAAATAGTGGATGAAGAAATTAAATGTTTATATATCTGTCTTCTTACAAAACAAAAGCAGACGCGATACAACACAAGACCACAAACTAACACTATAGGCAGAATCTGTGTTAGAGTTTGTCTAATTACCGCAAACAAAGCTTTTATCTGTACAACATCACTACACGGCTCTAAACCAGAGCATAATGTAAGTATCAGTGTGTAGTTAATACACAAGTAAGATCACTCTCAGTAAACCCTCACTTGAAAACCTGACGCTTATTTGCATCAGAAAAAAAGCGGCTGCACTACAGCACGGCTCTTGTGTATCTGTGTACATACTTCCCCTCGTAAAAGGGGCATAAAACAAGCAAACAGAGCGAGAGGAGCCTCGAGTGGAATCTCCTGAGCCAGTGGAACACTTAGAGACTGGGGCCCCTTTCCTCCGCTGGCCCCGTTCCCTCTCAAACCTCTTTAACAGTCTGCTGCTGCTGGGGGCTTCTGTGTTTGCCCTGTTCTACCACAGACAGAGAGAAGACTTTGTGTGTGTCTGTGTATGTGTGAGTGAAAACGAGAGAAAAGGAGACTAAACAAGGAGTGAAACAGGGGAAGATAAAGGAGAAAGTAGGAGAAGAGAAAGAGAGGAGGATTACAGAGCAAGAGCTGGCAGTCGGCTCACACACTCCCTTCCCCCTGCTGTAACTCAAACCTCTCTACGGTCGTCGTACAAACAGCTACGCCACCTCTGACCTCACACACACACACACACCGACTCATACACGCAGAACCCAGTAGGGTCAGTGGGCAAAGCTTATCCCACATGACTCCTCCCATATACTCCACAATCACAGACTAGGGCTGGCCGACATATTAAATACTCACTGGTGATAAGAGGCAACATCGTGATGACTTTAATGTGTTTTTTATTTGTCAATTAAGTTCCTTTACAAATATGGCAGCTCTAAGACTGTGATAATGTCATAAACTTCAGTAGCAAAAACACTTTTAAAGTTGGCGAGTTTGATTCATTTCTATGAAGTCGATTTAAACGGATCGATTCAAAATTATGATTCAATAATTAAACATTTGAGTGCCTGTAATATATTCAATATTCAAAATGATTATGCTGCTGGGGATATAAAATAAAAGTTAAATTTAAATTATGATGATTTTAATGTGCTTTTATTAGGCCATTAAGTTTTATAAAGACTGTGTCATTAGTTTCACAATGTTAATTTAAACTTCAGTAGAGAAAGTGTCATTAGATTTGACAAGACTGATTCATTTAGTTCGAACTGTCCTTTTCAATGAATTAATTCCAAACTGAATGAAATAATTCTCTGATTTGTTGGCATCATCACTCAAAAATGTTAAAGTCGGCATGAAATGAAAATTCACTTATTTTCTAAATGAATGTTATTGATCTTATTGTGAACAATTCATCCATGCATAAGTTTAATTTTGTACAATATTTGTTGCTGACTTTAATCAAAATGTCATAGCTTGATCTGCCGGTGAAAATGCCAGACTTCTCTCAGGTGGCACATGCCAAGCTTTTCCAACCATTTAGTCCGCTAAACCCGTCCGCTGCTTACAATCAACTGCAAGTTCACATTCAGATCCCTGCTTTCAATCAACAACCGATGGATTGAAGAAGCCGCTTTTCTTTTTGTCTTTTTCGATTATCCTTTTTACCTGGATGTATGTCACAACACTGAAGAAAAGATCTGATGATGCTTTTGTAACATCGTGACTTTAAACTTCAGTTACAAATATTTGGCAAGTTCATTTAATTTCTCTGAATTTGTTAAAACTGCCCTTTTCAACTAATTCTACACTATGACTCGCTGATTCGTTCGCATAATCACTCAAATATTTAAACAGATGAGTCGACCGTTAACAGAAAGTGTCACTTTTCGTGCAATAAAAAAAAATTACTATCTTTCTCTTTCAGCTGCTTCCCGTTAGTTAAAATGATTATGTTCAGACACTAGCGTGTGTCATTATATTATTAACATTCTAACAAAATCAAGCTCAGTGGAGTTAAGCAGCATTATGATGAACTTAGGTTACAGATTGTAGATATATGTGGGCACTCAGTTTTTCCTGTCGTTTCATTCATTTGGCCAAAAGCTTGTGTTATGAAAGATGAAGCGTTACGCACAGGCTGTATTGGCTATGACTAGACGACAAAGACACTCTTCACGACTCCTCAAATACATAAAACATTAGCCTGTACACACATCACGTTTTGAATAAAGAAAACACTGTACTTATTTAAAGAACCAGTTCTTTATTTACTCTTACACTACACTAATCTGATTGGTTAATCAACGTTCTAAGGTGTGCAATTATTTTCAGGGAAACACACGGCTAAAGTAGTTCCAGGCAGGTTTTGACAGCATTACAGTTCCGTATCACTTCGTCAAATGATTTCAGGTCTTACAACTAAAGAACCAAAACCACAACGACACTGACCAAGCAAATAAATATAGTAAATAATAGGATAAAAATGACCAATTATTTCCATGTTTTTGCCACCAAATCACGTTTTATTATGTACGAAAAGCACACACATACAGTACGGACACACACTCTTACAGAGACTTGTTGTCAGCGCTGCTCTGACGATTTTATCAGTAAAATAGTTTAAGAACTTAAAAGCTACCTGACATTTCTCACTAGCGAGGAAATAACGTTGCTGTTCTTGAAGCAGATAAACTCACAGTTTCACTGTTAGTAGAGACACTGCAGCCGAACACTGTTGAGAGACGTGCAGACTCAGGTAATTCACATATGCTTAATCTCTCTAATAACTGCATTAATAACTGCATTATTCTGCTATCAAGGCTCAAGCCTCCATTACTACATTACAACGGAGATGTGGGATGGGATGTTTAGAAATTAGTCCCACACACAAGAGTGTTTTAAGAACAAAAACCTGACAAATGTCTTGAAATATGACATCTGAACAATGTTTTGAGGTGTGGTGACCGTAGTATAAGCGGAATAATTGACACCGGGCCGTTCAGATATTGAAAAATAACGCAGGTGTGCATTATTTTTCTAATAATTTAACGGCCCATAGTCAATTATTCCTTAATTGCACTGCAAACAAGCAAAGACGTGCAGGACTTTATTGAGGATTGAGGCGGTGGAGCTTCTGTATGAGGTTTACTGACAGTTTGAGGAGATACGAGGTTTATTCAAGCTCTTGTATGAAATATAGGCAAAAAATAGTTATTAATTATTAGTTTTTTTCCTAATGAAACCATTTTCGGAACAGTAATGTTACAGAAGGAACGCATGAACAAATGTTCTGCTTGGAGTGAACCGATTGATTTTTTTTCCCCGTTTTTAAGCCATGACGCAAACACACTCATGAGGCAGGAAGAAGGACTGAGATTGAGTTTGCTCAACCCTGTAAACACACACACACACACACACACACACACACACACACACACACATTGTGATACTGGCGGCTGGTACCGATCCAATACTCAAGGGAGGCGAGTGTCTGTGAACAGGGTCTGGTTCCCTGATCCGCCTGAGATCTGTGGCTCTTATAGAGCTGTTATACAGCATCACCCCCGAGCCACACACACACACACACACACACACACACACACACACACACACACACACGCCAACCCAACCAATCCCAGCTAACACAGCAGTGCAGGGGGCGTGTGGTGAACCGTAACCCGGGGCGACCAGAGAGTATTAGCGCTCGGGCTCCAGCTCTTTTACGAGGAGAGAGAGAGACTGCGGTGGCTAGATATGGCTTCACACACACGCTTAAACACACACAAAGCACTGTGTATACTGCGGACAGCAGGGAGGGACACCAGAACTGCAGTGTGTGTGTGTGTGTGTGTGTGTGTGTGTGTGTGTGTGTGTGTGTGTGTGTGTGGAGTAAAGTCCTGTGAGTAAGATGCGGCTCTGTTCAGGTGCATAAAGAGAGAGTGAGGAAGAGGGGGAGAAAGAGGCCTCCTTCGTCTTGTTGCCATGACAACTCCGACCTCAGCTCTCCCTCTACAGTGCCATTAAAACCCTCAGGCCGTCAATCATCCGCCAGTAGGGAGAGCGTGTGCCTGTGTGTGTGTGTGTGTGTGTGTGTATGCATGTGAGAAGGGAGGGACCAAGCTTTTCAGCGCTCGTCTCGTTGCTCACTGATTACTGCCATCATCTCATCAACCCATTAAACAGCAGCTCATTTCGGTATACACACCTCTACACCAGCCGCTAAATAACAGTACTCATGTAAACATAAACATACACACACACACACACACACACACACACACACACACACACACGCTCTCTCGGGTATTACGCTTCAGCACGGTACTCAATACCCGCTGCACAAGTAAACAAACACTCGAGCATGCTCGCATAAACACTTGGGGTTTACGTCTCAACACCAGTTGCAAAACTAATATTCGACACCCAGTTGACAGAGCTTGAGAAAATACACACATGTGGCTCTTACTGAAAGTACTGTGAGTTTACCACAGTATAGAACTGTGTGTCTACCATATTCATATACCTGACCTTAGCAGGGTGCAAAAGAATAAAAAATTACTAAGCATTTGTTTAAAGGGGACCTATAAGTGTCTTCCTATAAGTAAGAATGTGTCTGTGAAGTTTCAGCTCAAAATACCCCACAGATCATTTATTATAGTTTGTCAAATTTGCCCCTATTTGGGTTTAAGCAAAAACACACCGTTTTTGTGTGTGTCCCTTTAAATGCAAATGAGCTGCTGCTCCCCGCCCCCTTTCCAGAAGAGGGCGGAGCTTTAACAGCTCAACAACAACAAAGCTGGAGAATCTCACGCAGCCAAAATGAGGATTGTCAGTAACGGTGTTCAGCCTTACATTGTTCAAACCGGAGTCGACACTGATGGAGAGACTCAGGAAGAAGTTACAACTTTTAGACGTTTCTGAATGGTTAGTGGATAAATTTATGTAGTTGCTGTGGAGTTGATTCAACTCATCCACTAGCATGTGCCGTCATATTAATCTTTTGTGTTGAATTGACCCTCGTTTGTGAAGCAGTCCGGTGTAAAATGACGGCATGTCAACAACACTCTACTACAACAACTCTTCCTCTTCTCTAAAGCAGCCCAACATGGCCACACCCCCTTTGTTGTGTGTTTCCTGGGGGGCAGGGTTTATGTAAATTTTAGGGTTAGTGACGTCACCAACCCAGGAGGAAGCTCGTTGTAGTCCCTACCAGCCGTTTGTTGTAGTCCTTAAATGTCTCTCTTTTTTGTTTGTTGTAGTCTCTCTTTACATTGAACTTTGAGTGTCGTAACTTTGCAGATGTTGTTTATGTTCAAACAGCAACATTACACACTAACTAAAGTTAAAAAAGTGAAATCATAATCAACCACCCCTTAAATAAAAATAAAAGCATATTTTATTTATTTATTTTATCCATCCATCCACCTTTCTCACATTCTTGCTTGGACTGGTGGTCCGTTTTTTTTCCCAAAAATGTACATATAAGAATTTTAAATATTAATTTTGGACAAAATACGACAATATTGTAAGGTGTAAGTAAATAGGGTGGGGGAATATCTATATTTCAAAGAATTATCATCATGATATTGTCCAGAAATTATGGAGTTGCTGTAGCATCATTTCCAAAAATGAAAGAAAGAAAGAAAAAAGAGTGAAGAAAAAAGGTAATACCAGTTTTTTATACCAATACAGTTTATTTATTTAAGTTTTTTTATCTCGTTTTTTGGCATTATATCTTTGCAAAACAGTTCCTACACACCACACTCCCACTCACAAACATACAGCTAAGAATCTATACTTGATAAAAACACCACCAAGACTGCTCCTCTCATTCATTTACATTTCAATCAGCCAGAAATTCAGTCAATTAAAACTTTAAATATCTAAACGTTATTGGGCCGAGTAGCGAGACCTGTGGCATCCCTGAATGCCTGGCTCCTGTAAATACACTCTTCTTTGACGAACGGACCTCCAAGCAGCTGTGCAGTTTATTAAAAATGATTCAGCAGGCAAAGAGCAAAGTGGGAGGCGAGGATCAGACCCTTCAGCTCGGTCCAGCATCCTTAACCTTTGCACATCTCCTCCTCTCCAACTCTCTCCTGACGGCAATCTCTCCGGTGGCTTCCACATCCTTGCTTTTCTCTCATTCACGTTCCCATCTCTCTTGTACTCTCCTGTGCAGCTGGAGTTGAGTCTATAAAGATTAGCTGGAGAGACCTGCATGCATAATCAAGCTGAGGACAGATGTGTCGTTAACCGAATGGGAGATGTGCGTGTGTAAGAAGCTGTGAAGGAAAGTGAAGTGAAAGTCGGTCGTGAGGTGAGGCTGGTCCACTAACTAAAGCTGCTCCGAGCACAGAGGAACCAGAACCTCAAAACCTCCTAAAACCAGTTTCTATAAGTTGTGGAACAGCTTCCATCCTAAAATGTAGACTGTTTGTTTTTACTTAGAAGTCATATGTGTAGTACTGTGGCAAGAATTAGCCAAATAAAGACAAATAGCATGTAGTAGAATATAAAAGGATGAGTGCAATTAATGAGAGGCACTAAACAGAATTAAACTTAAATTTGAAATAACAGTGGAGAATAGACCATATATCACATTTTGAAACTTTTTTTTGTTGTTGCTGCACTATGGTAAAACCCAGGAAAAAAGAAGAAAAAAATGTCCACTTATACGAACAACAACTAACCACCAAATCCCCATAGCTTGTGGACATCCTTCGAAATATCTTAAAGCTAAGAGAGACACACCATTCTCATCCATATTCGTCAATACAAATACAATCGGATGGAAGCACATGCATCCCATACTGACAATCTTCTCCAAAACAGTTGCTAACATGTGATAACTGAACTAGTGTCAGCAGGTTAACCAAAGCTGAAGCCAAAGCACGTTTATCTGGGAATTATGTTCAGTTCAGACCTGCGGCCTGGAAACGGTTTTAATGCAAACCCACTAATGTCCCCGAGCATGTCCGTTCGTTCACATGAGCCTCACATGCCAATGAGCGCTGACCCACTCGCTATCACCTTCCACAGATAAGACACGGAGACAAACACCTGTATGGGAAAACACACAGCAGATTCCATCTCGGCAAACTTAACTCCGGCGCTGTGAACTACTGCTAATGAGGCTAACGTGCTGAAGTACTCTAACAGAACAAGAGAGAGAGAGAGAGAGAGAGAGAGAGAGAGGTGAAAGCCAGGCCTTGTAGCCTTTCATTAGGCCGGTGACAGCCCCACAGGGAGAATACTATGTCACAGACCTCTGTGAAACAAAAGAAATGAGGGGACAGAAACGGCTGCCAAGACCACACTGCTAATTGGAGATAATTAATGCCATTAATTAGGCACTGAGAGGGAGGGAGGGGTGGAGAGGGAAGCAGTTATGCAGAAGAGAAACAGGAGAGGGACGGAGAACAGTACCGGGAGAGCACCGAGGAGTTTCTGGTTTGCGCTAACAGTGTCTAATTCCTCTGTGACCCGGGTAAGAGGGGGGTCGATGGCACCTCGGAGCGCACCTTTTGGCCCGCGGAAAATCCGCAATGCAAAATAAGGCAGTGCACTTTTAAACTCGTAGATGCGGGGAGAGTTACAGGCAATGGCCCAGCTAAAAGATACACGGAAGGAGTAAAACAAGGTATATTATGTACAGTAACACTGGTTGCTCCCTCAGTCCACATACATTCCAGTGAGTTTATGTAAGGGATAATCCTCCGCTTCGCGTCAGGTGGTTCTTTACCTCCATGTTGTGCATTAAAATCATTTAATGCACTGCTAGCCATTGATTATCCCACTTATACCATGGTCATTTGCCAGCACTGACAACTTAAAGAGGACATATCATGAAAATCTTTTTCCGTGTTTAAGTGCTCTCATCGGGTCCCCGGTGCATCTACCAACCCAGAAAATGTGAAAAAGGACAACCCAGTAACTTTGTTTTGGTAAGCCTTTCTCTGCAAGCATGTGAAAAAACGAGCCGCTCAGATTTCGCTCCCCTAGTGACGTAGGAAGGGGATCTTCTTATAATATTATTATCAACTCCACAGCAACTACATAAATTTATCCACTAACCATTCAGAAACGTCCAGTTTCATTCTAAAAGTTGTAACTTCTTCCTGAGTCTCTCCATCAGTGTCGACTCCAGTTTGAACAATGTAAGGCTGAACACCGTTACTGACAATCCTCATTTTGGCTGCGTGAGATTCTCCAGCTTTGTTGTTGTTGAGCGACCAAAGCGTGAGCTGTTAAATCGGAAAGGGGTCCGGGAGCAGCAGCTCATTTGCATTTAAAGGGACACACACAAAAACAGTGTGTTTTTCCTCACGCCCAAATAGGGGCAAATTTGACAAACTATTACTAAATGATCTGTGGGGTATTTTGAGCTGAAACTTCACAGACACATTCTGGGGACACCAGAGACTTATATTACATCTTGTAAAAGGAGCATTATAGGTCCCCTTTAATAACTTATTTATAAATAAGAGCCATGCAGTGTACAAATTTACCATAGCGATTTTAAAAGTTCTGATGCTTCGTTACCAAGTAGATAAAATTTAGTTTAAATAAAATAAAATAAAAATATATTAAAAGTTAAATGGAAAACAAACAGCACAAAATTTACATAAAAATATGATTTTTCTTTTTATTGGATTTGTGCATTTTGTTATGTAATAGATCTGTTCATGCAATTAATGTTGATAAACAACAGTGCCAAAAAAACTACTCAACTGCTCATAATATCTTCACTAATTGAAAAACGTGAAGAAATATCTAATTAACTGAGAAAAACACTTGAAGGCTACATGTCACTGTTTTGACTGAATCTTTTAATGTGTATAACTACCATAATTATAAATAAATATATATAAATAATTTTACAATTGTCGATACTTCAGTAAAAACGAATACTAGGTTAATTAATGTAAGAAAAGAGTCCTCAAAATAATTACGTAAGACAAATAAACAGTCGTCAATACAATAAGAACAAAGAATTACAAACAAAACGGACAAATAAATACAACAGAACAAAAATACATATGAAATAAACAGTGTTTTAAGTTTTTCAGGAAGATGTAGGCTACTAATAGTGGTATTCAGATTAGTAATAGCCTATGACAAGAAAAAATAAATAAATAAATGTATAATAACACTGCATAGTCTTACTGTACACATTAAATATAGAATAAACACTTTATTAAAGCTACTTAAGTTATTCAGTCAAGATTAGTGAGTGATTTTCTCTGTCTTTTGTTATTTGATTATCATTAATGACAGACAAGCAGCAGGTTTATTAGGCTGCTGTCACTTTAAGAGCTGCACGGATCCAATATACTGTTACTCGCGTTTTCTTTCTCTACTGTGTATGTTTATTTAAGACATAACCCACGTGAATACTCTCCAAAAAGGCATTTTGACAGTTTTGTGCGTATGCGCTCAGGTGCGTATCCGCACACAGAAAGCCGCCTGGGGAACAGTGTCTCTTTTGCGGCTTAATGCGCTTTTAATAACACTATTTAATATCAAACAGTCCCGCAGTTTAGCGACAATAGACTGCATTTTACACTCACTTATTCAGCTGATTTGGATGTTAAGTTTGGGCTTTTAGGGAGGAATGAAAGCGCACCACTGTGAAGGAAAGGAAGCTGCGCTGGAGGGAATGTGGCACAATAATCGTTTTACGTCAATTATATTGTTTTCATAAGCGTTGAAAGCCAAAATCGAAATCAAAAATCAATTGCGATTAATCACACAGCCCTTATCTTTTGTGTTTCACAAAAGAAGAAAAACCCATACAGGTTTGGAGCAACATGAGGGTGAGCAATCCCATAAATTCTTCAACAAAAATCTAGCACTAATACTTTAAGAACAACCGCCTGGCATTAAAATCTTCTTTGGCCCTGATGCGAGACTGCAGATGAAGTTGTCAGGGCTTCCTCTCGGCAGCTGGCAGCCTGCGAACAGGCACTTGCATGTCATTGGGGCAACCTGCACCAGCGTCTCCATGAATAAATAACAACACACCTCAAAATATCCCTGCAGGCCATGCCACACACCACAGCACATACAGCTTTATCACTCCCTCAATGTCATGGAATTTCATCCCTCGCTCTCTCTCTCTCTCTCTCGCTCTCCTCTGTGCTGGTGCGTGTGAGACAGCGTTACGCAACGAGAGGCAAAAGTGTGTTGTAGGGTGTGTTAGGCATTAACTATACATTTACAGTGATCTTTGTTTTCCTTTAGATGTTTAACTCCTCCCCTCCCATCAGCACTCCTTTTCCCATCCAACTTCTGGATCTGATTTGGTGAAGCTCATGCACGCACACATGGGGAACGTTTAGAAGAACTTCCATGTCATTTGCAATCATGTCTGTGCTGATGTCTGCTGTTATGGAGTACGGTTGCTAGATCCCCAAAGCTACAAATCATTTTAACTGCATATTTTCTACACAACATACAAAAAAACATTTTCTGTTTTGTGAAACATCTAAATTTCATCATAAAAGCATGTTCTTGGAAAACCAGTGTTCAGACAAATCAGGCTCCACAACAATCACAAAAAGCAGCACTATTTCCAACACTGATAATAAGAAATGTGTCTTGAGCAACAAATCAGCATTTTAGAATGATTTCTGAAGGATCACGTTTAAATTGTAATAATATTTCACAACTTTGTTGTTTTTACTGTATTTTTGATCAAATAAATGCATCCTTGATGAGCACAAGAGACTTTTGAATTGAAATATTAGATACCAGTAAAAATTCACTTTTCAGATACAGAAATGTAATAAAGTAAGTAAAGTTGTTGTTTGATTAACATTAAAAACACAGACGGCAGCAGGATTATTAGGCTG
This sequence comes from Ctenopharyngodon idella, assembly GCF_019924925.1. Lineage (NCBI taxonomy): Eukaryota > Metazoa > Chordata > Actinopteri > Cypriniformes > Xenocyprididae > Ctenopharyngodon > Ctenopharyngodon idella. The sequence goes on from NC_067221.1 coordinate 100,051, forward strand.
CTGTCACTTTAAGACCCAATATAATGATACACGTTATCTTTCAACTACTTAATGCTTACGTTCTCATAACTGACTATGTTTAGTAGAGAAGGGCAGTTTTTGACATAATTTTGTATGAATTTGTCCGTTTAAGTGCAAGAAAACGTTAAACGAAGCTTAATTCAGTATTAACACGCTGTCTGAAACGCGGCTTTTCTAGTACCACGCTTGAACGTTTAAATTGGCAAGACTTAAAGTTTCGTGATGATGCAACTGTCGCTAGTGTCGTTCATGTTTGTTTATGAACACTGTATTGTCAGAATTTATAAAAAATGTTACCAGACAACTGGCGATTGTCAGTTTCATATACTCGCCAACGCCGATTTTTACTCGCATTTATTTTAGGCCCAAAATATAAATCAAATTATATTATATTATATTATATAGATTAATAATCTCCTAAATTTAAATCTTAACAACAATAACATTTGGCAGAATCAATGCTTACCATGGTATATTTTTAAAACGGTCATGGTGACTTAAAAATAATAAACACAATATAATACGAACAATGACAGTGCAAACCTCCAGGCAACAGACTGACCTAGAATCAGAGACTTTAAGACCCTGGGGAGAGTCGTACCCCCTCTCTCTCTCTCTCTCTCACACACACACACACACACACACACACACACACCTCAGAAAATTCCAAGCTCCCCCTCCCCCTTCCTCCTCTATGCTAATTCTGTGAGTGAACGCACAGGCCGCCGAGTCCCAAGAGAAGGAATAGTGTTGCTCGCTCCTACCCTTCCCTCTACGGTTTCTCCCTCCCCCTTTTGAACACCCCCCCTGCCAATAGGGGATGGGTGTCAGCAGCTTGCAGAAGCTGTTGCCATGGAGACGGGTCCTGTCTGCTCTCCGTCCCCCAGGCAAGAAGGCAGAGGGGGGAAATAGAGGGATAAAAGAGTGAGAAAAAAAAGGAGTGTGTGGAAAAAAAAGAGAAAGAGTGAGAGAGAAAAAAGAAACAGTGCAGGAGAGAGAACTAAAAATGAGTATGGCCGATATTTGGCTAATCTGAGCTTATGGACTTCGGCTGAAAACAGTGTCCGGTTGGCCAATTAAGTGTTACTCCCGACTGTTGATATTTTAGTGAGCTGGAGTAAATATTAAGTAAAGTAAGTCTTAATAATATTATATATAAATAAGTGTTGTAAGTAAAATTATAAAACTAAGATAATTGTTATATATATATTATATTTTAACTATAATATGCATAGTAACATTTATAATAAATGAGTAAATATTGTGCAAATTAAGTGAAAAAAGTGGGGGGGGGGAATATATTTTATGTACACCGATATGAAAATTTTGGTTGATACGATAACTCTATATTTGAAAGCCGATAACCGATATATTGGCCGATAAATCTAAATAAAAATTTTTATATATTTTTGAGAGCCTGATTACAAAAACAAAAGTCTCACCATTAAAAGCCATGTCCCAATCACACAATTATAATCTTCTCATTATAATATCATGTAGTCAAAATGACAGACTCGCGCTGTACTTAACTGTATTTTCCTTTTTGAAGTGATTTCAATTGTATTTCAAGCAATTCAAAACCATAATGGAGGACAGTGAACATCTGAAGTGTCTCAGCTGAAAGAAATAATCCATTATTTACCAGCTTTAATATATCTTATCGGGACGATAACAAAAACATTAAAAATGAACATATATCGGCCGATACTGTTATGGTATATCATGCATCCCTAATATTTTTTTTCACTTAATTTATATAAGTTCAAATATTTAAGTTCAAATTGTGTTAATGCAATGATAACGCTGATGATTTTCACAAAATAAACTCAGTAGGATGATCATTATGTGTTTATTTTAAGAAAATGATCTGCTGACTGAACATTATCCTGCTTATATCACACCTACTTATCAAATAAATAAATAATAGGACATTAAATATTAATATTGAGCTTTTATTGTCTAAGAATAAAAAGACTGTAGAGTGATACAAGAGACTAGCACAGCAATTTAGTAAATCGGCTGGTCAATTAGCGTCGACCATTAGTGAGAAAATCCTTTGCTATGGATGACGGATGAGAAATGAGACAGCAAAACATGCTAGAGAAGGAAGAAGGAAGTATCGTCGGCACTCCAATCCAGTCAGATCACATATCAAATGCTGTCATGCTGTCAAATGGCACGGTTTAATTGGCTTGAACCCCCATTACGCCTGTAAACTTGTGCGCTCTCGCTGCAGAAGTTCAATGCGTCTGTTTCCAGTAGCTAACAGAAGTCAGTCGCGAGAACAAAAGGGGGTTTCCTGCTCTGGCTTAAGGGGGCGATATGTCATAACAGGACATGAGAGATGTCACTTTAAACTCTGAAACACACGGAACGAGAACAGAGGAGGAGGAGGAGGAGGCGGTCTGGCCTGAGGTAAAATAACAGATGTCTTTGTCCGCTGACTCCAGACTATCATTTAGACTTCCATTACATAAACTGTGATACCTCAAACAGTCATTTGCGCCCCTCAGGTGTTCGGCGCTGAGGTAAAGCAGCTCTGCCAAGTCACTCCATTTGCCTTTCGCAAGTCCGAAGCAATAACTCCTGCGTGAATATGAAGTGAGCGTATTAATGCAGGGGCTGGGAGGTCTTATGCGAGATAATGGATGACTTTTGCTTGTGTATGGCCAGCTCATCTGTGCCGTAATTGAACCAATCAGAGCCTCTGCTCCTCAGTCACCTTTTCTGTCACCATCAGAGGAGAAAGAGGGAGAGAGAGGGAGAGATAGAATGGGGGACAGCGAAAGGGAGAGAAAACTCCCTCTGTGCCTTAGCCAGATTAAACTGGCTTTGTAATCCGCTTGGTTTTCACCCCCTCGTCCTCAGATCCGTGTGTGAGCGCGCACGGAAAAGACAGGGGAAAAAACACTGCATAAGTCGAAGTGGGAGAGGGAGTGAGATTTGTTATAAACAAACCACACGTGTTCCAGACACTCCAACATAAATATAAATGAGGGAAAAGATAAAAAAAAGGAGGCGAGAGAGATTATTTGTATGAATGAGTGAGTGAGTGAGTGAGTGAGTGAGTGTGAGCGAGCGTGTGTGAGTGAGTGTGTGAGTGAGCGAGTGAGTGAGTGTGTGAGTGAGTGTGTGAGTGAGCGAGTGAGTGAGTGTGTGAGTGAGTGTGTGAGTGAGCGAGTGAGCGAGTGAGTGAGTGAGTGTGTGAGAGTGTGAGTGAGCGAGTGAGTGTGAGTGAGTGAGTGAGTGTGAGTGAGTGAGCGAGCGTGTGAGTGAGCGAGTGAGTGTGAGTGAGTGAGCGAGTGAGTGTGAGTGAGCGAGTGAGTGTGAGTGTGTGAGTGAGCGAGTGAGTGTGAGTGAGTGAGTGTGTGTGTGAGTGAGCGAGTGAGTGTGAGTGAGCGAGCGTGTGAGTGAGCGAGTGAGTGTGAGTGAGCGAGCGTGTGAGTGAGCGAGTGAGTGTGAGTGAGTGTGGGAGTGAGCGAGTGAGTGTGAGTGAGCGAGTGTGAGTGAGCGAGTGAGTGTGAGTGTGTGAGCGAGTGTGAGTGAGCGAGCGAGTGAGTGAGTGTGAGTGAGTGTGTGAGTGAGCGAGTGTGAGTGTGTGAGTGAGCGAGTGAGTGTGAGTGAGTGTGAGTGAGCGAGTGTGAGTGAGCGAGTGAGTGTGAGCGAGCGAGTGTGAGTGAGTGAGAGTGAGTGAGCGAGCGAGCGAGTGAGCGAGCGTGTGAGTGAGCGAGCGAGTGAGTGTGAGTGAGTGAGTGAGCGAGTGTGAGCGTGTGAGTGAGCGAGTGAGTGTGAGTGAGTGAGTGTGTGTGTGAGTGAGCGAGTGAGTGTGAGTGAGTGAGCGTGTGAGTGAGCGAGTGAGTGTGAGTGAGTGTGTGAGTGAGCGAGTGAGTGTGAGCGAGTGAGTGTGAGTGAGTGTGAGTGAGCGAGCGTGTGAGTGAGCGAGTGAGTGAGCGAGTGAGTGTGAGTAAGCGAGCGAGCGTGAGTGTGTGAGCGAGCGAGCGAGTGTGAGTGAGCGAGCGAGTGAGTGAGTGTGAGTGAGTGTGTGAGTGAGCGAGTGTGAGTGTGTGAGTGAGCGAGTGAGTGTGAGTGAGTGTGAGTGAGCGAGTGTGAGTGAGCGAGTGAGTGTGAGCGAGCGAGTGTGAGTGAGTGAGCGAGCGAGTGAGTGAGCGAGCGTGTGAGTGAGCGAGCGAGTGAGTGTGAGTGAGTGAGCGAGCGTGAGTGAGCGAGTGAGTGTGAGCGAGTGAGCGAGTGTGAGCGAGCGAGTGAGCGAGTGTGAGTGAGTGAGCGAGTGAGTGTGAGTGAGCGAGTGAGTGAGTGTGAGCGAGTGAGTGTGAGTGAGTGAGCGAGTGAGTGTGAGTGAGTGAGCGAGTGAGTGAGTGTGAGCGAGTGAGTGTGAGTGAGTGAGCGAGTGAGTGTGTGTGAGCGAGTGAGTGTGAGTGAGCGAGCGAGCGAGTGTGTGTGAGCGAGTGAGTGTGAGTGAGTGAGCGAGCGAGTGTGAGCGAGCGAGTGAGTGTGAGTGAGCGAGCGAGTGAGTGTGAGTGAGCGAGTGAGTGTGAGTGAGTGAGCGAGTGAGTGTGAGTGAGCGAGTGAGTGTGAGTGAGCGAGTGAGTGTGAGTGAGCGAGCGAGTGAGTGTGAGTGAGCGAGTGAGTGTGAGTGAGTGAGCGAGTGAGTGTGAGTGAGCGTGTGAGTGAGTGAGTCAGTGAGTGAGTGTGTGAGTGTGAGTGAACGAGTGAGTGTGAGTGAGTGAGTGTGAGTGAGTGAGCGTGTGAGTGAGTCAGTGAGTGAGTGAGTGTGAGTGAGTGAGTCAGTGAGTGAGTGAGTGTGTGTGTGTCAGTGAGTGAGTGTGTGAGTGTGAGTGAACGAGTGAGTGTGAGTGAGTGAGTGTGTGTGTGTGTCAGTGAGTGAGTGTGTGAGTGAGTGAGAATAAGGGTTAGAGAATAAACATTTTGTACAGTATAAAAAACATTGCGTCTGTGAGAAGTCCTCATAAAACATGGAAACCCAACACGTGTGTGTGTGTGTGTGTGTGTGTGTGAGAGAGAATGAGAAAAGGCTGGATAGGGAGCATGGGAAGAAGTGAAAAAAAAAAAAAAGTGCGAGCGTGTGGGCTCCTATCGTAACAGGAACGAGGCGGGATAACGCTGTTTGCACACACACACTCTTGCTGTCAGTCTGATGGTGTTGATGACAGCAGGACTGAACGGAAGATGCCAGGAGGTGACTGCTTCACACTGCTGCCAGATAAAGAGGGAAGAACACGTCACATCACACAGCTAGAGGCTGGAAAAGTGTGTGTGTGTGTGTGTGTGTGTGTGTGTGTGTGTGTGTGTGTGTGTGTGTGTGTGTGTGTGTGTGTGTGTGTGTGTGTGTGTGTGTGTGTGTGTGGGATCAGCCCACACTCGCTGGTGGGGAAGACCAAACATGCAAACGTATGAAAGTGACGTATGTCACGACTGGCCACTGATGGATTCTTTAGAGTTTGATCTTGAATGAAGGAAGCGTCAAAAAAACTGCACCGAAACAGAGACCTCAAAAAATTAATTAAGAAACTGGCCTCTCGAACGTAAAACTGAAGAAATAGTTTACATTTTTTATGAATGAAACTCATTTTGACTGAGAGCACAGTGAAGTGTGTTTGTGTCAGGTTAAGTGCCTGTTCATGATGTTAGTGGTGACCTCTCTGACACACACCTGAACCTTGAGTAATTAACCACACTATGAAGACAAATGGTCTCCACTGATCAACGCTGCAACCACAGTGGAGATTATTATACCTGTGTGTGTGAGGAAAAGAATTCCAGGCAAAAATGCCCTCGGATGACAGAGGACGGCGAAGAGCCAAGGACGGTCTAGAGCACTAAAAACAGCAGTATTTTTCACATTAACGTTGCCATGGACACCATGTCAAACGTGTGCATGCTGTACGTGCGGACATGGTTAATTTGAGCCTGTCTTGATGTGCTGGATCTGTTTATACCAACACAAGAAAAGGCCACATTAAAAACAACTCCAGAGGTCACATCAATGACTAAGAATATATCTAAAAACAGCAGATTCCTTCCTTTCCATCTTGAAGAAGACCCTCATTAATTCAGGGCGGTAAAGCTCACGAATATCAGCGAGCAGAGCAGAAACCCATTCCTCCACAGAAGTAATGACTTGGATTTTTTAAAAAGAATATGGATTTATTTAAATAAAATGTTAATCTTGCAGCTTTTACAAAATAAAATCCTTGGTCTAGAGTCATTACTGCATTATTGAGCCAGGTATCAATGCTGGTGAAGTCATGAGGAACTAGACCAATTGTCTTGAAGGAGTCATGACATAAGAAATCAAATTTGACATGAAAGAGGTCTCTGTACCATTAAAACATCCTCCTCATTATAAACAAAGCATTTATTTAAAGGTGCAGTATGTAATATTGACAGCTAGTGGTTGAAATGGGTACTGCAGTCCAAATTCAAAATATTGGAGAGGAGTTGTTCGCTCCGCTCCCTCCTCCTCAGACTCAACTCTCACGCGGGTTGCCAGATTAAGGACACGCAATGGGAATTTTAACATGTTTTAATATGCTTCAATTCACTGAGATTTTTAGATGGATGCCGAGGCTTTTTATGCTGGGTAGAATCTGTGATCACTGACCCAGTTTGTTTGCTTGCGTCCATGGGTGCAATACGCTGCATTTACCACCATCTGGCAACCCGGGTGTTTAAATCTATTGGGTAACCCCTTATTTACACTGTACACGTCTGCGGCGCGTTACGGCTCCAACGCGACCACCAGAGTCGATCGCAGCCACTCTAGTCAATGCTTGTGTTTACACCAGCCGTGCCATGGCACGTTTCAGAAGTGGCTCGCCGCGCCGCTACGATAAAAATAGCCATCAAGTCTATTTTTGAAAGACGCCACGTCCAAGCCGCACAGTTCAAATACAAAATAAAGTCACAATAATCACCATGTGTAGACTCCCAATCATATTTCACATCACTAGGAGGCCAGAAATTGACGACAAGAGATTCGAAGTTGAAAAACTTGAACATCTTTTATCCTTGTCGTCCATAACTGGACTTTAAGTGTATTAACTTCGTCTGTAGACTACAGCAAAACAAAGTATGGCAATAAATACAATTAAACCAGTTAAAATATAACCATTTAGCCAATAAAAACATGAAAAATCAAGGAAAACAACGTCGGACAGGCAAATCTCGTGGTCTCGCTAATCCAGTCGCTTCACTTCAGAAATGCTCCTGGGTGTGAGTTGACACCGTGTAGAGAACGGAACAAAACCTCGCCGGAGCCGTAACACGCTGTGTAAACAAGGGGTAAATTGGCGGTGGGCGGGATCACACAGAAAACAAAAACAGCCATTCTGACACAGAACACACATTTCAAAGTAGAATAACTGGCTGTAGAATTGTTTCTCGGAGAACAAGTATGTGAACTTAGCATGTTTACTAAATGTCTGCAAACATATAAAGGTATTTTTGTGCTTTAGAATATACAGCACCTTTAACCAAGCTTTAAAAATGGCTCGTTTGGATTGGAAATCGTGGGATTTGTGACGTCACACGGGCAAATATATTTGCATATTTCTGCCTCCAGAATAAGACATTGATGAATAGTTATGCATCATTGCACCATAGGCCCCGCCCACTGGCGTTCAGTCGCTTAACGGCTGACATTTGCCACCGCTGGATGTGAGCGTTGTGTCAAAAGCAAATAGAAGTCATTATAATGACTGATGCTGTCTACACTGATACAGAATGCAGTTTCTGACATACTCCACGAGCTTGAGTCTGTGGACAACAGGACAAATGGAAGGGTAAAAGAACGTTCGCTTTGACGTGTCCAGTTTAAACAGCTGGTTTGCATCTCTGTACAGACTTCAGAAGGATCCCAGCGGCGAAACAAGTGGATTGTTTATTTTAATGGCATCCTCTGGATCGATTCGGAGGATTATATGTTTGTTCGGAGCATTTGACTGAGGCGTAATGGAGAGTTTGCTAAGAAACTTTCATTGACAGATGAAGCAGCGACTGTATTGGATCTGACAGCAGCTGCGTCATAAACCATAAGTTTCATGATGCTTTGTCTGTAAATGATGGTTTTATATGAATAATGTACTGTTTCCATTTCCAAGTTAGCCAATCATAACTGTGGCCGTTTACTGACAAGCCTTAAAGGAGCCGCGCCTTAAAAACAGATCATTTCAGATAGCGAGGAAGAATGAGGTTTGAAAATAATCATTTTTCCACGTTTTTGTGCAAGAGAACTTTAATAACAAGTGAACCTCAAGGGACACTAAAATAGTAAAAAAAAAAAAAAAATTTCAAGTCATGACCCCTTCAAAGGTTTTTCATGTCCTTTTTGTGACAGGAACATTGCGAGCTGCACTCGAACTTGAGCATCGCAGCTTAAAGAAAGAAAAGCTGGTTCAACTGGACTCTGAAAAACTCAAAATCATTAACGCACTACTGATCAACTCCAAAATAATAAGCGTGCACAAACAGGCAGTGACGCATGCCCTTACTGGTTGTTTCATACAGCAGTGACAGATTTGTGGCACATTCTGTGTCAGGTCACTGATCTGAGCACTGTAACTGTCTACGGCCTTTATTAACACGACTCGAGCCCTCCGACGACTGAAATTACAATCAAACACTTCATTTGCTCTAATGCAAAATCTATAAGAATTTAGACATGAGCTTTAACTAATTAATGGGTCAACACCGTGAGTGTGTGTGCAGCAGTCACGCAACTGAGCTTCCTGGAACGTGTGGAAGCAGAGCCGCTCGCAGCATCACATGCTTCTAATTGTCGGCGGCGTACTGCTCTACATTACAGCAGATTCACTTTATCGATTTAAAACTGGCAGAGAGATCCAGTGGACCGGACTGGACAGGAAGTGGGAGCTGATAAACCAAGCTGTGAAAGTATTCTCCAAGTAAATACTTATAATAAATAAATAAATGCAATAAATAAATTCATTTTAAATAAATGCTGCTGTTTTAAACGTTCTATTCATCAAAGAATACCAAAAAAAATGTGTAAGTTTCTACAAAAATCTGAAGCAACACAACTGTCTTCAACAATGATAATAATCATAAATGTTTCTGAAGGATCATGTGACACTGAAGACTGGAGTAATGATGCTGAAAATTCAGCTTTGATCACAGGAATAAATTACAGTTTAAAATATATTCATGTAGAAAATAGTTATTTTAAATTGTAATATTTCACAATTTTTACTGTATTTTTGATCAAATAAATCCAGCCTTGGTGAGCAGAAGAGACTTTTTTTTTCCAAAAACAATAAAAATCTTACCAACCCTTTCAACTTTCGAAAGCTAGTGTTATGTGGGGTGGGATTTTGGACCAATCAGATTGTGCAGGGGGCGGAGCTACCCAGTGCAACACCACAAAGACCGAATACAAGCGACCAGCAAAAAACGTCCAGTTGCTCATTTTGGCAAGAATACAAAAAAAGAATCGAAATCTGTGTTTTTCCTTCATTATTTCTTTCCCTTTCTCCCATATTTCTTTCCATTTCTCACGCAGCAGAAGGACAGTAGGTCAAGGAAAGAGCGAGCGATGTGCTGGGGTTTCAGTGCGGTACAGAATGTAAATTAGGTGTGTAGCGAGAATTACTGCGGTCTCACCGTACTTCAGCACTATTTCAACCCCGTATCAATGAATGGTGCAGGAGTATTATTGTAAACTAAGCCTAGTGTGATTTAAATTATTTCAAGCATAATAGCGTCTACATATTTGATTGATAAATGAGAAATTTAAGTCACGAAGAGGGGAGGCAGCTCCACAGGCTTATTAAAAACATTAAATCATTGTCTGCATGCTAAATTGCTCCGGGCAGGTACTGATAAAGCTCTTTTTCTCTTCGGCAGGACTCAGAAAGTTCAAATGTTGGTTCAGAGCGAGACTGAAGGCTTTGCTCTTGCTCTCACACACACACACACACACACACACACACACACAGGTAACGGTGCAGGTGTATTCATCAGGGAGCCACGAGACACTGCTGGAATGACAACAGTAATCGAAGAGCATTACTGTCACCGGCTGCAAATATCTGGAAGACCCTATATATGATACACCCTACACAACTACAGCAGACGTCTCTGGATCAGCATCATTCTGCACCTCACACCATGCACAAGATTTCAGCGAAGATAGTCATTACAGTGAGAAATATCTTCTCTGAATACTACAACACTGTTTATGTAAAAGCACTCTCTGCCATGAAACAATCACTCATGATTTCCTACTAAGTGGCAATAACAAACAGAGCGCCTTGTCAATGGTATTAAATAAAGGCCTCACATAATTTGACTTAAACAAGAGAACTCAACATAACACATTTTAAAGCTGCAACAGGCTTTAAAAAACTAACCTGCAATAGTTAACTATTAACAAATGGATATGAGACTTGGCTTGGACTCAAAAAGAACAACACAGCCAATCAGAACATCTGATGTTTAAAGTACAGTAAAATGGAGGGGTGTTTTGGGCCAATGAGAATGGAAAGAAACACTGTACGCAAAAGTGAATGTTAGGTGACTAATACATCTATAATACATGCTTCCTCTTATGTGTCATGTGATCAGAACTAGGGGTGGGAGAGTAAATCAATTCATCTCGATTCGTGGATCGATTCTGAGATTTCCCGAATGCATCGCGATTCTCTCTTGAATCGATTCTGAGTTTAGTTTTTAACCACACGCTCAAATGCTCATGAAGAAGAGCGCTCGTGCGTTCGGATGAGTCTGAGAAAGTACTCGCACCTCAGAGATTAATGTAAACAGACCACGGCAAACACACTTGTGATTCGCTTCAACCTTTCCGAACTTTATGAATGATTATTTTATAGACGATGGTTGAAGCCATCGTATCTCTTCAGATTATTATCATCGTACCTTTATGACATTTTTTTGGATCTTTTAACTTTTAGAAGAATGGACTTTAAATGGAGGAACCGAAATCTCTCAAGTTTCATAAAATATCTTCATTTGTTTTTGGAAGTTGAACGAAAATCTTATAGGTTTGAAAGGACATGATGAGGGCGAGTACATGATGACAGAATTTTGGGTGAACTATACCTTAAAATACAGTAAGCTGAGTCTTGGATAAAACTAACTCTATATCGCGAATCATACATCAATGATACATAATGTCACATTTTAATATCGCAACATCTCGATATATAACGATGTATCGTTACACACCTATTAATACCGTATTGTTCCGAATATAAGACAATGTTTTTTTCTTAGAAATACCTCTGAAAAAACAGGTTCGTCTTCTATTCAGGGTCTAGATTTTTACATGTCAATAATACACGCACAACTATAGGTGGCGCCAAAATATGTGTAAAACGAGCGTGCCTAGAAATACTGTGTGTCAGAGTGTAACGTTAGAAGATCGCAAGTGCAAAAAGACAGTCTTAAAAACGCTAAGAGTCAAAGGAAAGCTTACACGTGACGGTCATGTTAGCATGCCTCGCTGACGGGACCGAACTTCCCCCGTACATGATTTTAAAACGTAAGATGGTACCCAGATTTCAACTACAATGAGATTTCACTTCTATTGTTAATGAAATTTTGGTAGGCTACATGGTTTTCACTAGAAGAAGGATAGTCTAATTGGTATATAATTCAGATTAGGCTACAGGTTATTTTTATGGTATGCCAAAAAAGCATTCTTTATGAAAACATTCTTTATAAAATACAAGATTTGGTCCTTAAAAAAGGTACATCATGAAAAAGGGGGCCGTCTTATATTCGCAACAATACGTTAATATTATAAATAATATTTTATCAATTGTGTGAATATCTTTGTTGTCATCATTGAGTTGAATGATTAAAATATCAGCATTATTCTGGTCATTCTGGTAACTTCATCAGTAATATATTATTGACGAATATCAGGTGACCACTAATCTGAACGCTGGTGTTTTGATTGCAGTCATATGGCTGGATTAAAGACAACACCAGAAACAGCAGCTGAGTGTCTCATTCTCAATCATGAACATTTCCTCTCACTGTGTGTCCCATTAATTAGTGCCTCGTTGAGCGCTAACGAACGCAACTTGTGTCAACAGCTATAATGTAAGAGCGTAACTGGAAAGAGAGTTGATTCCCCCGTCAGCAGAGGCGGCGCAGCGGTTCTCAGATGAAACGGGGGTCCGTCTGAATAAGCATCGAGTGTGTTGAACACAGATGCAGAGAAAACTGTGTGTCCAAACACACATTAACACACGGCATATGCAAACATGTACAGGCGCTCGTACACACACAAACACACACAAAGGAAAGAAGAGAGATCCAAGGAAGCCTCTTTTGGTGGAGGGATGGGTTTGATGCCCAGCTGGTACTTGAGTCTGGTGTTCTGGCGCCTCCCCTCACAAGCTGCTAGCAGCCAACGCTACAACAGCACCAGACGCGCGCCGCGCCAAGAGTGACTGCCAGAGCGGCCTGCCAACCCCGCCGGAGAGAGAACACTTGTGACGAGTGGAGAGGAGCGATGGGGTTCAGGCTGAGGAAGAGGAGAAGGGCAGATCTGGGCTGGTGACTGAAGGGTTGTAGGTTTGAACCCTCATCAGCTATGATGCCCTATAGTTAGGACTCGTGTACTCTTAAAAGCTGATCGAAGAATGTTTAAAACCGTCATAAAACAATAATATCTTAGTCAAAACCTAAACCTGAAAAATCATGAAAGATTGGTAGAAACCTCAGTTTGTTTTTATGCCACGAGTTCAATAGATAACATCCATTCAATTCTTTGAGAAAAGAAAGGTCTGAAAATGTTTTAAGTATAAAGAAAAAATGCGAGATTCTCCATTTGTGATGCGGAGGAGAGCTATAAACACACATCCGTGTTCTTTCCGCATGTGTTTGTTAGAGGTTGAATTCAAATCAAATACTGCCAAACTAACCATATTACTTCTGAATAGGATGTCTACTTCATAATTAGTATAAAAATTATGGAAATATATGGTTCAGATCACTCAAACCATATATGGAAATGGAAGAGTCCATATATGGTCACCAATGGAGTCTGGTTGTCATCTAGTGGAAGCGTTTGGTACTGCGCCCAAAAAAAATATTACTGAAAGCTCATTTCTTGAGATATCAACCCCAAATTTGGAACACAACTGATTTTCTTGCAAAATTTGTAAAATATACATTTTATATAAAATATAAAGAATTTTTACTTTTTCACGTCTACAATAATCTGCTCCAAAGTATTTATAAGAATTTAAAGTGGAAATGTCATTTTGGCATCTATGACCTAAAAACGGGATTAACAGAAATATGCTTTTAACATCTTTGTGCAATCTTTGTCTTCTAGGAAAACAGAGCAAAAATTGATTAGTGATTTTTATCCAATTAAATGCACTATAAAATAAAAGCCCCTCACCCTAATACCACCTGCAATGAAAAATGAGAAGGAAAAACTAAATAAATTACTTGTTAAATGAAATAAAAGTGTAAACTGGAACGTAACTGGAAAATAAAATAAAATAAAATATAATTAAAATAAAATAAAATTAAGCACATTTAAAATCAACCTAAGTTGGCGAAAGTGCTGTACATAAAGTAAAAAAATAAAAAAAATAAATGCAAGAACCACATACAATTTAAAAAGAATTAAAAGCACAAGAAAAATGTTACATTTTAACATGGATTTAAATTTGGCTAACACAGAAGCAGTTCTATGAATAGAATAAAATAAAATAAAATAAAATAAAACACTAGACTGTGCTGAGAAATGTTTAAATCAGTTACAATAATTTAAATAAATTTAAACTAGCAAGTACCAAATAATGGGTTATGACTGTGATTTATGAAAAAAAGGGGACTAGTTGGCAGACACTTATAACTATCTCTGCATATCAGGCCGAGATCGGATTCAAACCTCAAAAAAAAAGGACACTTCACCTTTAAGTCTCCACCATTAGATTGTGATCAACACAGTCAGGCAGAACTTGTAAACTGTGTGAGGGTCATTCTCAGTGTTGTTTGGACATGACACACACACACACACACACACACACAGCATTAATAATCTGATGCAGCTCCGGTCATAAGTGTGTGTGGTGAAGAAATCTGTGCCGTCTCGTCCAATCAGAACCGACCTGTAGACCATACGAACAGAGAATCAGAGATTCCTGACACGTCCTGAAGCGTCCAGCGACATCATCTCTTCCATGTTAATTTGAGGTTTTGTCCCTGCTGGAACTGTAGCTCATTTTTGAGCTCCGCCCACAGTCGAAGCTGATTGGTGCGAAAATCCAGCTCTATACAGCTCTATAAAATTGGAAATTGGCAAGTTTGCAAGAAAAGCTAGTCCTCCTCCAGTGGGTCTGGATCAAATATTAACTAGAACTGGGCATGCTCACCGGACAGCAATCATAAACAGCCAGTGGCTTTAACTTTTCACTCACAGCAGTGCAATATCCATATAATAATAAAAGACAGGTGAGAGAAAATCATTACAGTACGTGTCTGTGTTCTTCTCAATAGATTCTTTAACTAGGAGCCTCACTTCTCCTTCATTTCCCGCTGTGTATATGTGCATGTGTGTGCGTGTTCCTTCATTATCATTATTCCTGTGTGTCGTCATTCTGCCCGCACGGCCAGCCAGCGAACGGCATCATGGGGGAAAGAAACAGCAAGATTACCCAATCAATCTTCCCCAGAGAGAGAGAGAGGGGGGGATGGGAAGGAGAGAAAGGCAGACACACACATAAACGCACACAGTATCTATATACAGTACGCAATTTCCATATTTTACTACACTAATCTTCCTGATGACATCATACCAGCCGGCAACCATCAGAATGATTAATTGGAAACCTAATGCTCCAGACTATATCCGGGAGAAAGACGGGATGTGTTGCAGGCAGGACTGGAACCTCAGCATGTCCAGTGCACTAAATATGTGGCAGTAGAATGTGTAAAAGTGGTGCTAACCCTGCTTCTGAACTACAAGTGTAAAACGCTTCTTTACCCAAGATTAAAAGCGGGGTTTGGAACGACGATAACCCAGGGTTAAGTGACATGTGAAAAGCCCTAATGTTCTGGATGTTGTCTATCAGTTAAGATCAGTTAACCTGAGGAATAAATATTCCATGCTTCTGAAAACATTAAGTGGAAACTGAAAAATATGGGCAGCAGGATGTAAGACATGGACGGCCATGTGATTTCAACATGGCAGCCACCATGAGAAAATAACTAAAAATGGGACCTATTATGCCCCTTTCACAAGATGTAATATAAGTCTCTGGTGTCCCCAGGATGTGTCTGTGAAGTTTCAGCTCAAAATCCCCCACAGATCATTTATTATAGCATGCTGTAGATGCCCATTTTTGAGTGGAAGGAAAAACATGCCGTTTTCGTGCATGTGTCTTTAAATGCAAATGAGCTGCTGCTCCCCGCCCCCTTTCCAGAAGAGGGTGGAGCTTTAACAGCTTGTGCCTCAGATACTCTGCCAAAAACTAACAAAACATCTGTTTGGTTTTGATTATCATCACTATTGCAGTTCTTCATCATCATGAAAGTTTATTAAAACCATTTCAGTCTAAACTTCTGATTTATGGTTTTCTGAGCGCACAGAAAGCATCGTGTGAGTATCAAACTAACTTCTCTTTCATGTCTTATTGTATTACAGATGGTCTGTGAACGTAAACAGCAGGGACAGAAATTTATGTCCAAACACCATGGAAAAAGTGAATTTTGGATAATAGCTGCCCTTTAAATCGAAACATTTTTGGATTCTGATTTTTAAAAAAAACATTCTGAGCAGGAAAAACATGAAGTGTATTTGGATCGTCGATCAGATCTGAGGTGTACACATGTTGAGAGTTGTTTTAATGCTCATTACGAAGCTTTACGACTGTAGTGAAGAGCACACAGACGACTCTGGCATTCAGAGGTGTTGTGTCCCACAATTCCATCCCCATTGCCAAGACACCAATCCCACAAGATCCCTGGATTAGCCCTCAACCATTCCCAGGATTAGAGGATTAGACCGTTATATTCCATTATCTTACACCAAGAGGATTCCTGACTGTTTTGATTTCAGCGCAGATGCAGCTTGGAAGGTGTGGGCAATGCAGACCTGAAGACACAGACACACACACACACACACACACACACACACACACACACACAGGCCTCTACAGAGCTGTGACCCAACAAGGGAGCAAAGGGATCAGAATAAGAACATGATAAATCACTGAACTCAAGGACACCCTAGTAGCAGAAAAGACCTTGCCAAGACCGGCACACATGATACTGCAGCTCTACAACACACATGGGCTCGTTTACACACACACACACACACACACACACACACACACACACACACACACACAGACAAAAGACACAAGAAAAAATCTACACATACATTGTTCATAAAACAACAGTTTATAGTGACCTCAAGCTCCAAATAGTCATTGTAAACATCATAAAAGTAGCTATATTCCAAGTGTTCTGAAGTCACATGATAACATATGACGTACAGTATGATAACTGAGATAAAGACAATTTTAAGCTTTCAAATCAAAAATGGGGCCTATGGGGCAGGTTTGATGTCATGATTTTTAGAGATTTTTGACAATATAAAGATAATCAGTGAATAATGACAAATTCAGGTCTGATGATCATATAAAGCTATTATTTCACTTCATAAAACTATTTGTGCACTACTATATTATACTATTTTTATATTATTTTATATATATTTGATATATTATTTATTATATTATATAACATATATATATTAAATATATTATTTTTTTTGCATTGACAGCCGATGGTCACTTACGAACTGTTGTTATAATAAAAAGATATATGTAAAAAATATAGTAAAACTCTTTTTTATGTGTTATGCAGCAGTGTTATTACTGTTAACTATTAAAACCATTAAAAATCTTTTTCATTCATTTAAATGAAGCTGAAATTAAATATAAATATTAGATGAAAAATTTTGCATTGGCAACTAACTGAAATAAAACAGTTGAAGTCCTAAAATGACTAAGAAATAGAAATATTAAAAAACAAATAAAAATTACAAAAGCATGTAACAAAATACTGATACTGAGGATTTATATTTTAAGATAAATATAAAAATGATTGTAAACACTTTGTGTTTCACAGCAGTGTTATTATTAACCAAAACTATTAAAAATTATTTTCAATAATTGAAATAAAATATAAATATTAGATGAAAAATTTGAAGTACTAAAATGACTAAAATAGAAATATTATAAAAGTAATAAAAATTACAAAAGCTTGTAACAAAATACTAAAATTAAAATGAAAAATTTAAATATAAAAATAAAAGCCAGTTCAAAATATTAATAAATACTATAATATTACATAAATTCCACTGAAAACAACACTGTACATGGTTAAAATGACATCATGATTTATATTTAAGTTGAACTAAGAAGCAGATGAAGGGAATGTTCAGAAACGCAGAATGAAAAAAAAAATCTGAAAATTTCCTGTCGGTTTGGAAAAACTGAAATATTTGCACAACTAATGAAAAGGATGTGCATATTTAATCATGTTTAACCAAGTCATTTAAACAAGTAATACATTTCAGATCAACGAGCGACGACACGCGTGAGCCGTTTGAGATTAGCTATTAGTAAAATCCTCTAGAAACATTTACTCAAATATTTGGTTTTCAGTGTGATGTTGGTGAGTGGAACGAAATCAGTTCTGCTTCCTTCCAGATGTTGACGTAACTCTTGACGCTGTGTCTCAGCTGTCGTCTCCATAAACGCAGATAGACTAGAGGTCAGGAACTCTGAACTAACCTGGATACCATTATACACTAAATCACATTCACTTCTCATCTCTCTCGCTCGGTCTCAGCGTACGCACGTGATGTTAGAACAGGTTTTGTAGAAATTACCTCTGCAAGCACAAACAACACTACAAAAGTTGGTATATTTACAACTAATTGCATCATATTAGGCTCAAAACTCAATGGATAATCTACAATTTTGAAGAAATATTGTGTAACATAAGTATTAGTTTGCATCATTAAACTGCATTTGTGTATATTATCAATTTAACATAGGCCAGGAGCTGCATTTAACACAATAAATTCCGTTCATTTGGTTTGTTTAAGACAACTGTCACTTGCATTAAAAACTGCATTGCAACACAGAGTCGACAACCCTTATATGACCGTAATTTTTAACAAACACATGCATAAACCAAACGTTTACAGTCAACCTGTTCTGAGGCGTTTCGCTCTCTGACTCACGCCCGCGGCGAAAACAACAACTGACATTTCATTATGCCTTTCACTGTTACTGAAATATTACATCTGTGAATGCAGAGCATTCAGTGTGTTAATCAGATTACATGTCTGTCTGTGCAAATTAAAGAAGGCACACAATTCTGTGTTCAGCTGCTTTATGAAGACCATTGCCGGAAAAATAAACATCCCATATTTGTCTTCCTACTGCACACAATTACATACCGGGAGCATTTTTAAAAAGGACAACCAGGAAGAAACATGATCACTCATGTACACACACAACGCATCCAACACACACTAATTCACGCAAAAACCCTCTATTCAGCTCGCTTAACCTTTATGCGCTGGCATCATGTGACGCTTTGGTAAGCAAATCAGCCATGTGTCATTCACTAAACACCATCACATCAATAAACACGGACAGTAGATTGAGGCTAAGACCCAACACACATCGCCATTGGATGAGGGGTTGAGGCTCGGCTCCGCCCACGCCACCTATAGAAGACTAAAAGATTGTGACTCACATAGTCGTGGAAGGCCTTGGCCTCGCTGGAGTGCTCACAGGTCTCACGGCGGTCTGGAGCGGCACAGTACAAATCCCAGAATACACTGCAACAGAAAACAGGACAGAATGAGACAGTTAAAGACAACATATGAAGTCAAACCGGTTGAAATACACATACTTTAAGCATCCTACCACAAACAAAACTTGTAAAAGCAGCCAATCAGAGCTCTAGACTAAGTTCTACAGATGGTGGCGCCAGCACCTGATTTGGTAGATTTTTAATCATAAAGTTAATTTAATCATAAAACTATTATTGTTTTGCATTAATAAATGCAGTTACTAATAATAGTACATGTTTGTTTACTGGAAATTTGACAGTAAAGCACTGAGCCTGAATTGAGATGCAGATAAAATTAAGTTTTATTAACAACAATAACATGCAAAAAACTAATTTTCAAAGGGAAAATGTAAATATTCGGCTCTTATTAAATGTACCTTTGTTGTTCTATATTATCATACTGAACTGACAGACAGCTTCAGTGATTATAAAAGGAGCGCTCCTTACTTGCTTTCTGTGTAATTCAGTGGCAATTTGAAGAAAAGTTTTTGTTTTTCATGAGACTTTTCCTACCTTTCCATATATTAAGGAGTGGAACTGGCTAATAGGTCAATAAATGTTCCTCTACCGCTATCTACTGGTTATAGTGGTCATTTCATGTCTTTTTTTTTTTTTAATAAAAGTGTTTGTTTGCCACAAAGTCTGAGTTTTCCTACATCTTTAAACTTTCAGATTTACAAATCATCACATTAAAAATAACATTTAAATTGGATGATATTTAGAGCTTTGAAGTGCTGGAGAAAGTGTGAAGCACATGAAAGCCCTTGAAAATTGCTTGAATTTCACTCTCAGAAGGTTGTATGAACCCTAAAAAGAATAATGTCGAAACATTTGACTATTTCTGCCACAATACCATGGTTACAGTTAGCGTTACTACATAAAACCAATTGGTGATTTGTGGATTGAAAAGCCTTCTATAACTTGTTCGTTCATGGCACAATATTTCTCCTGGTTTCCACATCAGTGCTGTTTGATCTGATACGGTTTATGATAGAGAATTCTGCGCTGAATTTGAATGTTTCTCACAGCGATGTTATTAATACTGCAGCGAATTCAAATGGTTTCTCACTGGATCTCCCAGTGCTGTAGTAACGGTGTCATGTGATTAACATCGGCCCGCAAGTAAACCTCTTCTGGGCT
Organism: Ctenopharyngodon idella; assembly: GCF_019924925.1. Classification (NCBI taxonomy): domain Eukaryota; kingdom Metazoa; phylum Chordata; class Actinopteri; order Cypriniformes; family Xenocyprididae; genus Ctenopharyngodon; species Ctenopharyngodon idella. Next base: position 120,133 of record NC_067221.1, read on the forward strand.
TTGTTATTGCTCCGAGCTGATAAACAATCCACGCTGCGCAGCTCAAACAATTAACGCTGTTTCATTTTGTTTGCCGATTGAAATTTACGTGACATGCAAGAAAAAGAATTAAATGATGCACATGATTTACTAATTTGTTCCCTCGATTTACTAAAACGTGTGCACGATTTAGCCTACTATTTTTTTCCTGCATGCCATGTCCGGGCCTCCGTAGAAATTTCTCATATGCAGCAGAAATGGCAGCTCTTATCAGTGTGCCAACGTGGTGGTGGCACCAGTGCGACCTCTAACAAAATTTAGTCGCATCAGCAGGAAAAAAGGTCGCAAATGCATCCATTTGGTCGCAGTCTGGAGCCGTGCCCCTGGCAAAGAATCGCTTTGACTTCATTGGAGCTTGATTAATGATTAGGAAAGCCTGGTAAAAATAAAGTGCAGTCAAACTTGAGCTGCATTCGTGAGATTCGAACACTCTTTCACCGCTCCCACCTGCTTGGCAAAAGCAGCAGGTTACAGATCAATTAAGCCAGGGATTTCCTCAATTAAGAGCCTTTGGGTCCTGCAGGGCTGTTTGGAGGGGGAACAAGGTTTGCATCCAAATGGTATTTTAATTACTGCACTGAAACTAAGTACCTGTTTAACTGGCCCAAATTAGATCACTCCAGGTCTTCAGATATCGATTTAATGGATAAACTATAAAATCTCCTGGAAGAAAAGGCCAGCGGCGTTAAAGCTAAAGACTAACCACTGCCACACGACACGCGCCTGCTGTTGCTCTCAACCAGAAAGGGTAAATAAACATTGTTTATCAAATATATCATGTCAGACAAAACTATTAGACCTGAATTGGGAAACCTGTTGATATGACTGCCTTTGTGCTAATGCAGGAAACTATCCGCTTTTTTCCTGCAAATATTTACCAGGATAAAGAACATTCCTGAACACTTGTAGAGCAAGTGAAAGAGTTACACAGGAAAAGGAGAGAGAGAGAGAGAGAGAGAGAGAGAGAGAGAGAGAGGATAAAAATGAGGGACCCGTTGTATGTGGGGGTGGGGAACATTAATGGGAAGAGGAAACTAGAAACAGACATGGAAAGAGAGAGGGGGAAAATGGAGGGAGAAAAAGAGAGGGATAGGAAGTGAGAGAGAAACCTCTCAAGTTCCATATAAATGACAACATATTTACTACGTGAAAAGATCTGCATTTGGCAAAGTTGAATTTTCAGCATCATTACTCCAGTCTTCAGTGTCACATGATCCTTTAGAAATCATTCTGATATGATGATTTACTGCTCAAGAAACATTTATAATCGTTATTGAATGCCGAAAATGGTTGTGCTGCTTTAATATTTTTGTGAAAACAACAAAATAGATGTCTTTCCTGTCATGCTTGATCAATTTAATGCATCTTGACTGAAAAAAAAATACCTTACTGAGCGCAAACTTGTAAACGGTACTGTCATTTTCTATTGGGAAGATGGTGGGCCCTTCAAAAACCAAATAACCTGTGTGGTAAAGATGAATGTTTGACTCGTATACATGGTCTAAACCCACATGCAGCTTTCCCTGAATGACGTCATGGCACTTCCCTGCGAGCCAAACAATGCAATTACAATGAGTCGGCTTTACGCGTGCCTCTGATGCTAATTGGAGGGAACTACATTCTCATGTTAATAGATTCTAGCTCTTCTCTGGGGGCAATTAAGCAAATCCTAATGGTGAAGACAATGCGAGACAAAAGCAGGGGTAATACAGCCACATCCATACGTATATGGACATTACAGTAAGGAGCTCTTTCACATGTGCATGACTAGGAGTACAGTGGGGTGTCATTTGCATTTGAGAAACAAGATAATCCTGACCCTCGGGCCAGCCGCTGACCTCAGGTAACAGAACATCCGCACGGCTGAAAGCTAATAACGGACGAGCACGAGCAATATGAGAGATGCAATTATGGGAAATTTGGCGAGCCGTCACAATAGAGTTACAATGCGCTAACACACAGGAGGTGAGGTTTAATGACTTGAGTTCCTTCCTCAAAGCTGCACTTATCTCACTTTATCCTATTCGACTACTACTGACCGGTGAGCTGTTTTGACCCCCCGCCGGCCCTCAGTTTGTCCCTGGGCCACCCCCAATGGAGGAGAATATATCCAAATTGGGCCAGCGGGGGATTCAGACACTTCCCCACAAAGGGAAACGGTATGCAAAGAGTTAATCTGTGTTTGTGGTCTTTAACAGGAACAAAGGACAGCAGCAGAGACAAAGGTTGATGGAAGGGCTTTAGAGGAGGAACGGGACACGTCTTTGCCCCACCATCTGGGCCTTTTGTCTGAAGGAGCGGGGTGGGAGAGCCGGGCCCGGGCAGACGTGCCCTCCATAAAGACTGCCTGACCCAATAATACACCCACTGCCACGGGTCAAACCGCAGCAGGTTAAACATACAGTTTGACGGCTGGTGTCACAGTCAACCTCAGACCTAGATTTGTATAAATCGATAGAGAGAAAGTGAATGCAAACAATCTTGAGATTGCTCTTGTAATAGATATACTTTCTCTCGATGGTGGGGTTGATTTTGAGTTAACAGTGAGGATACTAACTGTATCTTTCACTTTGTTGGTTAACCAGGTCAGGGTTCAAGAATAAGGATTTTTTCAGCTTGCTCAGTTGGGCTAAGGGTTAGTTCTCCTAAAAGTGTCGTTTCTTACCAGAAGACCTTTGTTCATCTTCAGAACACAAATGAAGATTTTTAATGAAATCTGAGAGCTTTCTGTCCCTCCACTAACAGTCTTCACAACTACCACTTTCAAGCCCGAGAAAGGTAGTAAAAACATCATTAAAGTACTCCATGTGACTCCAGTGGTTTAACCTCAAGTTTATGAACTGACGTGAGTGCTTTGTTCGAGCAAAAAAACATAATTTACCACTTTATTTACAAAATAATATTATCTAAAGCATGTTCACGAAACAATGTGAAGCAATATTTTTGTAAATAAAGTGGTAAATTGTGTTTTTCTGGACCTTGAAAGTAGGAGTTGCGTTCGATCTCTATGGAGGGACAGAAAGCTCTCAACGATTTCAAATATCTTCATTTGTGTTCTGAAGATGAACAAAGGTCTTACGGGTTTGGAATGACATGAGGGTGAGTAATTAATGACAAAATTTTCATTTTTGGATGAACTAACCCTTTCAGATTTCAACTTGCCCTGTCCACATTTTTTGTAAAGGAATAGTTCACCCAAAAATGAACATTCTGTCATCATTCACTCACCCTCAAGTTGTTTCAAACCTATAATGAGTTTCTTACTTCTGCTGAACACAAAAGACGATATTTTGAAGACAACATTCTTCAAAATATCTTCTTTTGTGTTCAGCAGAAGAAATAAACTCATATAGGTTTGAAACAACTTGAGGGTGAGTAAATGGCAGAATTTTCATTTTTTGGGTGAACTAAGTCATTCTTGCAATTTCGACAAAATCTAATCTGTCAACCAGCTAGATAATTGTACCTAGCTGACAAGTTGAAAACGTTAACAGGCAGAATCCTCCATCCCTACTGTTGAGCCCTGCAGGTGCAATGCGATTCAGTGACAAACAATAACTCCAAGCTCTGAGTTTTTGCTTTAACTCGCCATAACGAACAGCACATTACAAGACATTTGAGGTTTGGTCAAACTAACTCGGAGTAATAGTAACAGTGATGCTTGTTTTAGTAAGCACTACTAAATATGTTCGGATGAGCTGTGGTTTTCTCTTAACATTTGTGCGTTCAGCAAGTTCTGAGAAGGAAAACAACTTGCATACAATGTGCCTGATTAAGACAACATATCAGAGCATTGATAATAAAGAAAATGATCTGTCCATATCGAAATACTTATTATTTTGCACACAAAATAAAGAAAACGTATTGGACTTACCACCACCATGAATGGAGGAATCCAGGGGGCTCCCCTAGCGTAATGTTCTTCTCCCATCGGATCTACAAAAGGCAGTGAGAGGAAAGAAAGGAGAAAAAGAAAGAGAGGGGTTGTGAAATTGTAGATAACATGCAAAACATTTTCCTGTCAGACGTTCTGCAGACTGGTCCCTGAACCAATCCAGATCCCATATATCATCCCGCTTTTTTCCACCACAGCATCACACTTGTTTTCCTCACTCCATCCTTCTACTACACCGGAGCTCCACGTTATAGGCGGAGAGGAGAAAGTCCTGCTGGGAAGCCCCAACGTACAAGTCATAATTCTGATGAGATTTTGGTCTGAATAAGAAGATTCACTGCGCAATTTCATTCTTTTTTGGACTAATACATCAGAACTGCAGGATGTGCTTGATAATAAAGACTTATTTAAACTGCAATAAGCCGTGAAAGTGATACTGTTCCTCAAGCGTCTTTATGATGGAGACGGAGTCGAACACGGAGAAGTGAATTTTGAGCTTCGGATTCACGCCTAAACAGTTAAAAACACACATAAATATGTCAAAATGCCCGGCTTGATAGGTATACGCTCAAACATTGTCAGTTTTGTCTTAAGTGAACAAACAATTGAGAAACAGGTTGCATGTGTATCAGTATATTGGATCTGCGCATTCGGTATTAAAGTGACAGCAGCCTAATAAACCTGCTGCCGTCTGTGTCATTAATGTGAATCAAACAACAAAAGACAGAGAAAATCTAGGGATGTACCGATATAAAAATTTTGGCCGATACGATAACCGATAATTCTTTATATTTGAAAGCTGATAACCGATATATTGGCCGATAAATCTGAATCAAAATTTGTATATATTTTTTGAGAGCCTGATTACAAAAACAAAAGTCCCAAATTTTGGCTGATACGGATAAACTATAATTCTTTATATTTGAAAGCCGATAACCGATATATTGGCCGATTAATCTAAATCTAAATTTTTTATAGTGATTTCATTCATATTTCAAGCAATTCAAAACCATAATGGAGGATAGTGCACATCTGAAGTGTCTCAGCTGAAGGAAATAATTCATTATTTATCGGCTTTAATATATCGGCCAAATTTTCTTATCGGGCCGATAACAATAACATTAAAAATGAACATATATCGGCCGATACCGATATGGCGGCTGATAAATATTGTGCCTAAGAAAATCCCTCACTGCTCTTTAGTAGATTTATTAGGATTAAGAAATCTATACTTAATTTATACAGTGAAGACCACGCAGTGTTGTTTTTACATTTGATTACTTTGTCTTTTTATTTGTATTTCACAGGAGTGCTGTATTTGTTAATCTGTTCCTAATCTCCTCCAAGAGAATATGTTGGACGTTGCTTGCCAATAAATAAAGAGCTGTCAATTCATGATACTTTCTCATCTCTTTTTTTTTTTTTATACTTAAAATAAATTGTTGTTAAGAATAGTTGGCTTTTTATTCATTTCGTTAATCAGTGTCGGACAATAATGCTTCCAGTGATCGGTAACCGGTGCCAAAAATCCTGATCGGAGCAACCTTAACTCAGAAAATGAAAGCTCAAAGAAAATCCAAAGTTTCCAAACTGGTAGTTACAATGTTGATGCCTTCCCACATCTCATAAACACGACTACTGCTACATGACTTGAAGCCAACGTCCTTACTCCACTTTATCCTGGTCAATCTACCATTGTGGAGACCTACAGCAGGCGTTAGTGTTCTTAGAGCCATGACCCTAAAACTTAATCATGGCTTCTGTTTTTCCTACACTTCATTCAGTCCTCGGGGCTCACTTTCACTCTCCGTCCCTTCTGCTTGTGTGGAAATGACCAGGGCGACTCTCATTAAGGCCATAATCTCGGTGTATTTAAGAAACGTTCCCCTTTGTAATAGGTGAGTAGAGGGACCTGAACTGACCGTGGAAAGTGTGAGGAAAGAATTAGCCTATTATAACAATTATATATGGATGATTACACAGGAAAATGTGGTGAAGAGAAAAAAAAAGAAAATCTAAGAGGATAGAGAGGATAGGTTTGTTCACTGCAGCTGAAACTGGATTACCGAAGCAGGTCTGAAGGTTAAGAACACATTATCAGTCAATTTCACCTCGTCGGGCTGCCAAACGGCACGATAAACATCTGACCAACTTGCGGTGCTTTTGAGAAGTGCAGCAGAAAGTCAGGGAAACAATGCTGCAGAGATGCCGCCGAGTCAACAGGGCGGAAAAAACAGCCTGGGGTAACAGAGCAATGAGCGGAAATGACCGTTCACAAACACACTGCAGCTAAAATCCAACATAAACAGCTATTACTAGATAATTAATGACAAGTAATTAATAATTCTGCACGTGGTTGGTGCACACATAGATTCTGAGTCCATAGACAAATGTGGAAAAGCAAACAATTCAGTATATTTAGGATCAATCAATACATTGATGAGTCAATGTTCTTATTAATCTGAATATTTTAAGATATTTACTTAAACAAGCAACACAATTAAATGGATTCTGAAGTAAATGTGGATGAAGAAAATTCCTGAAAAATGTTACAGCGTGGACTCACAACATCCTGACCAGTTCAAACCAAACAAGTGGATTCAATTTGGATTTTATAGCATTACAGAAAAGAACAAGCTTGATAGAAAACATGCTCTTGTAAGTGATGCCATATCACCACATTAGAAGAAAAAGTATATTGCAATGCTTGACAGATTGCAAAATACAAATATATATTGCAAATTGTAAGCCTTTACATATTACATGCCTTTCCATCTGTCATAATAAAGAGAAAATTGAGACAATCTGTCAAAAACCTGTTTAAAACTTGTCATTTATTAGGCAAATAACAATCTGAAACAACTAAATAGTCTTTATTCACACATAATAACCAAAAAAAAATTATATATTTTATTTTTATTTGAATGGCCTCCTCTGGCCTTGATTACAGCTTGTATTCGTGCTGGCAGTGCTTTTATGTACTTTTCCACAGTCTCTGTTCTTATTGACTTCCAAATAGTTTCTAGTTGTTCCCAAAGACTTGCTTTTCATGAAACTTGTGTGCGATCTATCTTTAAATCCAATAAATCCCAACAATAATTATATTTTAGTATTAGAAACACGAATACTAATACTTGTATTGGAAACGAACTGCAAAGACAAACAAGAAGTGTCTTGAGAACAAGTTCATCAGGCTCATGTTTTGACCAGATTTTAACCCTATAGAGAATATTTGATCTCACATTAAACGAACTGGGAGACATTTTTCGAATATTTGTGAACCGTTTGAAGCCATCAACATTGAGTGGAACAACTTCTTTCTGTAAAAAGCTGTCTGAAAGTTAGTAGCGTGCTAAGCTACTTTATCTACAGTATTTGTGAAATTCTTGCTAATTTCCTGACCAGTTATTTGTGATTAAAATAATAAAGACCACTAAATACTTTGCTATTTGTTCGCAGTCTATATCACTTATCATAAAACGTGTGTGTGTGTGTGTGTGTGTGAGAGAGATTATAGTCTTACCTCGGAAAGGAAGGTCTGTGCTGATTTCTGAGCCCCAACATGCAACAAGTACTCGTACACGTATAAAGCTAATCTAGAAGAGAAGAAAGAAACAGGCATTATAATTCACGGTATGATGTTGAACACTTAATTTCATTCAATAATGAACAATATCAATACAAATATAGTACATAGGCTATTTTTCATAAAACTTGCTAACATCAAACTTTATGAAAACCAACTACAAGTCAAGTTCTCAGTGCAGATCGCCTGTGTAGCTGCCTATGTAGAGCGTCCCATAAAGGCTCCATACAGGTTAGCATGCTCAGAACACGTTTTGCGGTTAAAAATCACCCATAGTAAAGCACACTCTGTGTGTACAGCCCCTCAGTAGGTAGCTGCTCATGTAGGGAGCTCACTAGCTTTTAGAACAGAGCTACAGACTGCTGCTGTCACTGTAGTTTGGATGTTGTTCAAAAGTGTCAGAAAGAAAATCAGTGGCTACAGACAACTTGCTAGAGACTGTTGATTACACAAGTACACACAAAAACCCATCAACCACAGCGTCTGCGTATCCGATCTCCACAGTCCGTTTACTCCGTGAAAAGAACCAAAAGATCGGCCAAAGCAAGCATGGCTGGAGTTGTCACGGCAATCAGACGGCACCATCGCGGTTCTTGTGTTTTTGTCATTTTCTGTATCCATTATGTCTGTTGTTTAGCCGCTTGGGCTAGCAATTACCCAGCTCCCAGTGTACCGCAGGGCTGAAACATACCATCCCTCCGCTCCGATCCTTCCTTTCCTCTTCCATCAGCCATGAGAGAAAATAGCTCTCCTGGCAAAATTACATCGAGAGATGGGCACAATTTGGTAGAAACAGGGTTTTTGCCTGGATGCGGCACATTTGGGGCAAAAACATTTATTTCCACCACTGGTAAGGTGATGATGGCATTCACAACAGAGCTATTCCATATGGACATGTGTTGATGTCCAAACCTGACTCTTCAACACAGAGATATCATATTTGCTTATTTTATGTATAATTAAGCACTACTTAAACAGAAAAGATAACTTAAAGGTATAGTTCACACAAAATACAATAAAAGTCAAAGGGGTCCGGTGTGTTTTGGACCCCATTGGCTTTCATTGTACGAATAAAAACAGCTGAAACATTCTTCTTTTATGTTCTACAGAAGAAAATAAGTCATACTGGTTTGGGAACGAGTAACATGATGACAGAATTTAAATTTTTGACAATTTTTTGTCCCTTTTCCACATTAACGAATAGCTACAGTGAGACTGACAACAGGAAATGGGAAAAAGAAAACATTGCGAACCAAATTCGAATTTGTCACCCACGAGCGCCACGGCTCAATATTTTAATTGAAACAGAGCTAAAAATGAAATATAAAAATTATATGGCAAACTTAAACGAAACGAAAATTAGAAACATTATCTTGGCAACTGATGCACGATATATCGGCCACCATATCGGTATCGGTCAATATATGTTCATTTTTAATATTATCGTTATCAGCCTGATAAGAAAATTTGGCCGACATATTAAAGCTGATAAATAATGGATTATTTCCTTCAGCTGAGACACTTCAGATGCACACTGTCTTCCATTATGGTTTTGAATTGCTTGAAATATGATTGAAATCACTTCAAAAAGGAAAATACAGTTAAGTGCAACATACAGCGCAAGTCTGTCATATAGACTACATAATATTATAATGAGAACATTATAATTGTGTGCTTGGGACATGGCTTTTAATGGTGAGACTTGTTTTTGTAATCAGACTCTCAAACATTATATAAAAATTTTGATTTAATCGGCCAATATATCGGTTATCGGCTTTCAAATATAAAATATCGGTTATCGGTATTGGCCAAAATTTTCATATCGGTGCATCCCTACCAACTAACTAAAATAAGTTGAAGTTGAAGCAGAAAACCCGGGAATGAATAACAACTAAAATTGAAATAAAAATAAATTAAACCGAAATATCAATATTAAATAATAATGATAATAATAATAATAATAATAATAAAACTGACAAAAGCTCATTATAAAATTACTAAAAAATTGAAAACAAAAACTGAAAATACAAAATATTTTAATAAAAACTATAATAGTATATAGAGAACACTGATCTGATGGAGCGCTCTCTCTCACACAGAGGCAGAAGTGAGTGTTTGTGTGGAGCAGGAAGCGCGAGGAGGTGAATGAGTCGGTGGAAGGAGGCATCCAGGCTGGCAGGCTCATAAATAGCTGAGGAGAGCTCCTCTGATCAGCCAGTCAATGACTGTGATAAAGCTGGATATGAAAGACAGGGAGGAGATCCAGCGCTCCATCACTGGCGCGGGAGAGTGAGCAGAATGACAATGCCTCCCACCGAGAGACAGTCAACGACGACCATAAAACTGTGGATGAGAGGTTCAAACAAAGTCCATCTAAAGCTTTATTGCCACAAAGGAAGGATCTACTGAATTAGCAAGTCAGCTATATCCACTCGTGAGGTTTTAAAATTAAGCAAGACTTTTCAGTTCATGTGATAGGCAAAACAAACAGAAGTATGTGTGGGTGATATGGCAAAAATATCATATCACAGCTTTCACAATGCCCGATCTTATCAAGATTCTTCTTCATGTTGGTTTTTAAGACTATTTTGCAAGTTACTGAGCAGCACAGCCAAACTAAATTCCCTGAAAACTAAAATATAGTGTATAAAATACAGTATAAATTAAGGGATGCACCGATACGAACATTTTGGCCGATACCGATAACCGATAATTCTTTATATTTGAAAGCCGATAACCGATATATTGCCTGATAAATCTAAATTAACATTTTTATATAATTTTTGAGCGCCTGATTACAAAACAAAAGTCTCACTATTAAAAGCCATGTCCCAAAACACATTATAATGTTCTCATTATAATATTATGTAGTCTATATGACAGACGTGCGCTGTACGTTGCACTTAACTGTATTTTCCTTTTTGAAGTGATTTCTATCATATTTTAAACAATTCAAAATCATAATGGAGGAGAGTGTTCATCTGAAGTGTCTCAGCTGAAGGAAATAATCCATTATTTATCAGCTTTAATATATCGGCTGATATATATAATGATATGAAACATATATCGGCCAGTACCGATATGGTGGCCGATATATCATGCATCACTAATAATAATTGTGATAAGACCATGGATCGTGATCCTGCCTGAAAAAAATCATGATATGATGTTTTGCCATATCGCACACCCCTATGACAGACTACGTACAGAAGCTAAAATTCAGAACTGATAGTCAGAAAGGTCTAGGTTATTCTACAGAAACTAGGGGGAAAAAAGCCAACATCAAACTGCTTAAAAAAAAAAAAAACTGGCTCTAAATTTTTCAGTTTTCGAATCGTGGCATAATTTGCCTACTTATTTAGCTAAAACTATTCCAATGAATATCACTATACATTTCAAAACCTTGTCTGAATTTGAACGGCACCCATGACACTCGTTCAAGCTCCGCTGAAGACCTTAGTCAGGGAAAATGCCATATTTAATTTTACATGAATGTAAACAAGGCTGTAAAGGACAGTCCATTCAGATGAACCGTCTATACATTGGCGTCACATATCACAACCTTTCAGCCTCGTCCAATGGAAATTTTCAGAAAAAGATATGTTTGCAATGTAAACAAAGTACACAACAGTATGAACAATTGAACATACAGCATGTCCGTCCCTCACTGACATTGGCATTTGTATAAAATTAAATATGGCATCCATCTTAGCTCAATGTACTAGTGATGATTTTTCATGTCCGATTCAGATTCTTTTACAAGCAAATTTACTTGCTCTATAACAGCAAAACTGGCCATAAACAAAAATAGTAGCCATTTGCAATTAGAGGCAATATGTGTGCAAGTCCGGAATAGAGATCAGCCAAAATAAAACTAAAAGCCGATCGTGTGTTTGAAACAAAAACGTCCAGACTAATTTATGGCTGGTCGACCGGTGCATCTCTACTATGTACCCACTGCAAGAATAAACAAAAAACACGTGGGATATAATTCTACCATGGCATTTTCTCTGTAGAAGTGCATTAAATCAAAACTCAAATGAACTTAAAGTGCAAGAAAGCATATAAGCCTCTGAAAACAGTTGTGCATCATAATAATATCCAGATATTTATTGGTTATGAAATAAACTACGAGTCTCATTCATTTGGGGCAAAAAAAAAAAAAAAAAAAAAAAAAAAAAAGCAGTTACGTGTCTCCGACTGACCAATTTAGTCAAGAAAACTGTTCCACTTTGCAATTTGCTAGTCATTTAGCTCTCTGCCTCTCTCACCATAAGCAAGAGTTCAGGAACGCCAAAAGGGTTCGACCTCTGGGCTTGAAGAAAACATCTAGCGGCCGCCATCTGCTCAAGTATGAGGGAGCGCGAGATGATCCAGATCAAAATGTGGATTCCCAGGAGTGGGCTGATAAAAATTTCATGGCAGGGAGGCCCATGTGATCTGGGTGAAGAGGGGTACTGTGAGCTTTGGTACAGGGTACCAGCACCTGGCCCTGATGCATTATTAAACACATTCATTCAACTGCGTCTTCAAGGAGCACCTTGTGTAGAGCTGTCAGGAACATGGAGTGTGAGAGCCAAGAACAGGACCTCTGGATTCCACAGGTCCCGTCTGAGGGATGGGAATTCCAGCTGATGGGACGCAACCCTGAGGTGCGGGCAAGACGAAGCGTCTGGCCCGGCTGAGAGAACAGACACTACAAGCAACGCTGGGATACGGCCAAAATAAATTACATCAAGTTCATTAGATAAGTTAATCACAGCAATTTCAGCCGCTAACAAGTACATTCTTCACAACAACCTCAAACAGATCTATGTTTTATGTTCGAGCAAGTCTACACCTAGGATGGCTTGAGGGTGAGTAAATCATGGGATCATTTTCATTTTTGGGTGAGCTATCCCTTTCAGGTGTTATGAATGTTTTTAGCACGTTGCAATGTGGATGCTAAGATGATGTGAATGTTTTTCCAAAATAAAAGTATGTATCTATGCTGTTGTTCAGGTGTTATGGGTGGATGCCATGTGGTTAAGTTAGAAGGATACTTCACCCAAAAATGACTTTATTTCTTTTAGGTTGTGTTCACACTTGGCAGGTATAGTTTGATTAAAACGAACTCTGGTGCGATTGTTCTGTTAGTGCGGTTCCTTTTGAAGAAGTGTGAACGCCCCAATAAGGGGACCGAGACCGCTGAAAAAAATGGGTCTTGGTCCTCTTTCAAATGAACTCTGGTGCGGTTTGAATGAAATATGAATGCAACACAGACCAAAGACATGTAAACAAACCAAAAACAGGACATGATGTCACAAGATGCGACTCTAAAAAGGACAAAAAAAAAAAAAAAAGAGTTTCTACAAGCGTGAACACACCCTTAACTTTCTTCTGCAAAATGCAAAAGAAAATATTTTAAAGAAAGTTTCAACTACTTTTGTCCATACAATGAAATTCAGTGGGGGTCCATATTTCACATTACTGATTTTCATTGAAGGGGGGGGGCATCCATCTTGATGAATATGACACAAATGAAACTGACCAATAAGAGGACACTTTTACTCACATGTGACTTGCATAAACACATTTTGGTACTCTTTGAAATGTTGCCCTGTGAAAGCGAACCGAACCAAGAAGAAAATGCTACATTGTAACAAATTAAGTCCTGTTTCAGAACAAAGCAAACGATCTACAGGTCTGAAAACACTTTAAGTCACTTTGAACAAGCCGCATAATTTGAGGTTCATGTTCGAAGCACAAACGGTGTGAGAAACGTTATGTGCTGAAGTTTCGTAATTCTTGAATATTAAATCTCCATTTGAAAGGTACGAGCAATAGTAATAGTGATACTTGCTTTAGCAGGTACCTCTAAAACAAAAAAAGAATTATATTCTATTTAATAATTAATAGGGATGCACTGAAATGAAAATTTTGGCCGATACCGGTAACCGATAATTCTTTATATTTGAAAGCCGATAACCGATATATTAGCCAATAAATCTAAATCTAAATTTTTGTATATAGTTTGAGAGTCTGATTACAAAAAACAAGTCTCACCATTAAAAGCCATGTCCCAAGCACACAATTGTAATGTTCTCATTATAATATTATGTAGTCTATATGACAGACTTGTGCTGTATGTTGTACTTAACTGTATTTTCCTTTTTGAAGTGATTTCAATCATATTTCAAGCAATTCAAAACCATAATGGAAGACAGTGTGCATCTGAAGTGTCTCAGCTGAAGGAAATAATCCATTATTTATTAGCTTTAATATATCGGCCAAATTTTCTTATCAGGCTGATAACGATAACATTAAAAATGAACATATATCGGCCGATACCGATATGGTGGCCGATATATTGTGCATCCCTAACACTTAAACCATTCAAATGCATCTGTCTTCATACACCAGTCTCTCTCATATTCAAATGACTGAGAGCAGGTGTTAATGTATGCAAACCTGATCAGCAGAATCTCTCCAGAGGAGCATGGGACATATAAAGAAGCACATTATGGAGATGGGGAGGGGTGGTAGAGACCTCGTCACAGGAGCCTGCAGCACGCCGTCTTAAAGCTCAGCCGCCTTGTTCAAAAGCCGAAAAGAGGTCTGCTGGAGGGAATGCCCAGAGGGACAACCCACGAGTCTCTCAGCCCCTTCCCCTTGTTTTCCAGATCTACAGTCTCCCTCTGGGACAAAGCCTTGCCAATCGAGGCGCTAACTCAGAAGAGCTAACTCCAGTGATGTTGAAGTATAGGTGTGTTTGAGGTAAAAAGAGCTGATGTTACTGTACTGCTACGGTACATCTGCAAAATAGCCTCACCGTGACTCCCTGTAGCGCTGTGTGGAGTCTCGAGCGCGCTGGGAACATTAAACACAGGTCAGATTGCTTGGCCTACAATACAAAGCCAGGTGTGAAATACTACTTTCATAGTCCTTTTCCCCCTTCCTCTAAGAGAAGGAAAAAGGGCCATTAAACAATAGTTCACCGCAGGTTGGATGTCAGCGTCATGGGTTTCGTGTCTGTCTGGTGATCAGACGTCATGAAAACTGTGGCATATATACGAGAGTTTAATGAATTATATGATTTGAAAAATGATTCGCATAAAGCTATTATATGACTTCAGAAACAGTGTTATGATTGCAAGTAAAAATTAAATGAAAACATTTCCAGTTAATGAAACGAAAAAGTTTTTAACTGTTGTTTTGATCAAAAACATTAAAATATTCTTACTGACCCCAAACTTTTCAATGATTTGGTTGCACCAATTTCGGCCGATACAATAACCGATAATTCTTTATATTTGAAAGCCGATAACCGATATATTGACTGATAAATCTAAATCTAAATTTTTATATAATTTTTGAGAGCCTGATTACAAAAACAAAAGTCTCAAATTTTAGTCAATACCGATAATTCATTACGTTTGAAAGCCGATAACCGATATATTGGTTGATAAATCTAAATCTAAATTTTTATATAGTTTTTGAGAGCCTGATTACAAAAACAAGTCTCACCATTAAAAGCCATGTCCCAAGCACACAATTATAATGTTCTCATTATAATATTATGTAGTCTATATCAGCCGATATATATTGGCTAAATTTTCTTATCAAAGCTGATAACGATAACATTAAATATGAACATATATCGGCTGATACCGATATGGTGACCGTATACCGTGCATCGCTACATTCAACACAGTTAAGCATTTTAATTGATACTAGTAGTGCATTAACTTTGGCAACCCTAAAATACTAAAAACTAATATAAAAACTAAATAAACTGAAAACAGAATAGTCAAACATACTAAATAAAAGAAAACTAAATCTAACTCATATGGACTAGTTTCATGGTGCATTTACGACATTTAGGATCTTGACAGACTACAGTCACTGTGCCACTGTATGGAAAACAGGTACTGGAAATTATTCTAAATGTCCACATAAAAATGACCAGCATAACAGTTTGGAATAACACGAGGACGCATAAATAAGTTTGGTGTAAAACATTCCTTTAAGAGGGTTTGCTCAGGGACGTGACATTTTTCGTTAGACATGAACCAAGGTGAGGACAAATCAGCTCATGACAGCTCCAAAGTAAAATTTCTGTGATGAATCGCCAGAGATAAACGGGTCCCACGTTCTGCTCTCATCACATCAAAGAAATCTGCCAAATGTATGCCTTGAGCACACCTGACATCTCGCCTGAGGCTCTCTGATAAAACCATCTTTAAACATGAACGAATCACACATAACCGTCCTACAAAAGCACTGTTAGAAAATCATGTTTTCAACCCTCCCATCAATTATTCAGATGCACGAGACAAGAGAAAAGAGCGAAAATGACAAGTTCCTAAAAAGTTTTCTGACGAAAAACCAAAGCGCCGCATCCTCGCGTCAACGCTGCCAAACTGAGGATCCATCTGCTCTTTTGGCCAGAGATGATGCACTTTCAATGGATCTGTTTTTCATAGTGTTTTAATGCTCTGCCACACTTTACACTGAGTACAGAAACTCTCCACTACTGAGGACACAATCAATTCAGCTGGAATTATGTTTGCTAAGGTGAATCATTCATTCAAGCCATTTCTGGACATGCAAAAGCCATGAAACATCTCATAATTATGAGTGGTCACTATCAGCAAAGAACTGAACAATTGAAGCTGACCACAGGTGCAGAGCCAAGAAACTAGTCCTAGTACGAGAACAACATCGCCATGTGAGGGTCAAAGACGAAAAAGGGTTTTCAAGCATCAAAACAGTAAGAGTCATACAGCTTTTTCAGTACATCAGAATGGGACCTGGTTAATTTGTTTGTTTGTTTTCTGAGCAAAAATTAAATATCATACATTTTTACCATGATTTACAGAAAATATCATTCAGTGTAACAATCTTGTCAGGGAAATTTACAACAACAAATCTATTTATGCCGTATTAAAGACTAATTACTTGAACCCCAAATGCTAATTACTTGTAATTTTACATTTTTAAACTTTGTCACTATTCTAGGTTTTGCCCATTCGTCAGCAAACATTTAAAATGCAATAAAATATAGTATACTCACTTATTCTTTAATATATTTTAATACGTACAGGTCAGAATAAGTATGTTGTTTCAATTTTTACATAAATATAAGTGTGGAACATTATTTCACCCACATTTTGACATTTTATTCTCCCAAAACTTATTTGAAACATTAAAAGTAGACATTTTACTTGCATTTAATGCATTGTAAATTTCTCTTGATGTGGACATCTAAATGTCTTGACCCATGGACACTTCTCAGCCATCACTGAATTATAACACATGCCGAACTAAAAGAAACTTTTGGACAAACCAAGAAAGGTTTGGAATTAGATAAAACTCAGATATAAGATATAAGTTTATATACAGTTCCTGCATTTCCATGACTTATCCATGACCTTTCCATCCATTCATAATTACCAGATGAGGATTTCTAAAAGTCATTTCATAGAGAGAGTTCTTTTGAATGCATCATGTAGACAATTAAACACATTAGTCTCCAATAAGACCCTTATATATTTCAGAAAGCCTATACTATAAACATCCCTATAGAAGCTTTTCAATGATTTTGGGAAGCATGTTTAAACTACACCGCACACATAATATGCACAAAGCATCATAACTTGGATTTCTTGCCACAAAATACAGGCCCTAGCTTATATATTTAAGACAAAAGTTTAAGAAAATAGAGAATTTTTAAAACTTAAAGTGGAGCTATGATCAATGAATAAGAGCAACTCTGTGTGTTTTAAACTGACTATAAACTTCTACCATGTCAAAAACCATCTCTGTTTCATTACACTAGTTTGCACAGTCTAACATGGTTCTGCTCATCAAAGACGAGATCTTGGGACTTCTGTGTGTCTCGTGCACAAGAAGCATCTGAGCATCTACATCATGCATTCATTTAAACTCTGCATCTGCATGCTACAATTAATACTGCCTGAATGCATTACAAAGTTACTTTAAAGCAAGCTCGAGCAGCGTGCATAAAGAAAAACACACACATGAACAATGCACGGAACCTGCAAACAAACTACTTCAGTGCAGAGCATCAGAGAGCGTGCATGTTTTACTCTATATGTGACACAAGGCACAAATCCACTTACTTCTCTCTGGCTTGACTATCGGATGGAACGACAGCTCCTTTCCCTTTGGCGTACATGGTGGACTCTGTTTGAAGACTTTTAACCTACTCAACACCTGTCAAAGGAAGCGGCCAGGAAAACGGTCTATCTCCATAGCTACCCGCTTAGTGTTTTCCTCCCTTTTCGTACATCTCCAGCATTGGCCACAAATCAGGCACAGTTTCTACTGGGGGAACTTGAAACAGTCTACTGGTGGATTTTTTTTTTTTCAATCGCTGTTCCAGGATTATTCTCTTCCTCCCGCTGCTGTGGAGAAGAGGAGGGGCTCCTTAAAGGGGAAGCAGCGGATTGTTGTGCTGTCTAGACCTGTGTAAATCAAACTTCACTGGAAACTAAAACATGTCATATGCAGAGCACTAATACTAGATATTGATATTGGGATTCTCAATAGGATTTGAAATGTTTCAAAAATAAATATATTTATTTGACAAAAGAAGAGGCCATCTCATGTTGATCTTTATTTGTAATGTTCACTCATGGTAATCAAGTTTTTTTCCTTTATTTTTTGTATTTTTTGTTTACTTGATATTCATTTAAAGACCTCGAAATATCAAATTGAAGAGTTTCTTTTAGACCACGACTGTTAGCAGAAATACACATTTAAAATGGTTTTATTATTTATTTTTTAAATTCCGGGAAAATTAACCAAAATATTATTATTCATCATCTTGCACTATGAAGATTATTGTCTAATCAAATGGTTTCTGGAATTAAAGGAGTGGTTGATGATGTTGTTCATTTGATCATGAACAACATCTGCAAAGTTACAACGCTCAAAGTTCAATGCAAAGAGAGATATTTTATTTTACAGAAATCGCTTTTTAATGGCTGGTAGGAACTACAACGAGCTTCTTCCTGGGTTAGTGACATCACAAACCCCAAAATTTACATAAACCCCGCCCCCGAGAACACACAACAAAGGGGGTGTGGCCATGTTGGGCTGCTTTAGAGAAGAGGAAGAGTTGTTGTAGTAGAGTGTTGTTGACATGCCGTCATTTTACGCCGGACTGATTCACAAACGAGGGTCAATTCAACACTGGATTTGCACAAAAGATTAACATGACGGCACATGCTAGTGGATGAGTTGAATCAACTCCACAGCAACTACATAAATTTATCCACTATCCATTCAGAAATGTCCTAAATGTTGTAACTTCTTCCTGAGTCTCTCCATCAGTGTCGACTCCGGTTTGAACAATGTAAGGCTGAACACCGTTACTGACAATCCTCATTTTGTCTGCGTGAGATTCTCCAGCTTTGTTGTTGTTGAGCTGTTAAAGCTCCGCCCTCTTCTGGAAAGGGGGCCGGGAGCAGCAGCTCATTTGCATTTAAAGGGACACACACAAAAACGACGTGTTTTTGCTCACACCCAAATAGAGGCAAATTTGACAAGCTATAATAAATGATCTGTGGGGTATTTTGAGCTGAAACTTCACAGACACATTCTGGAGACACCAGAGACTTATATTACATCTTGTGAAAAGGGGCATTTTAGGTCCGCTTTAAAATTTCCCTCTCACAATATCATCCGCAGATGTCTAGAAAGTAGCGAATCGTGATGTAACTAAAGCCTACTGGCCCTTTAAAGGGATAGTTCACCCAAAAATTTCCAGATGTAGGTGAATTTTTTTCTTCAGTTGAATAGTAAAGAATATTTTTAGTTGAAACCGTGGTCCTTGGTGATTTGTCAAACGCAAGTCAATGGCTACCGTCACTTTAAGAGTCAAAAAACAACATCTGTCATTATGCGACAGGAAGCTCGCGCTCCAGACTGTCGTGAACGTGCGACTGTTTGCCGAGGCTGTGGATTACAGGTAATTATGTTGTAAATAATGTTCAGTTTCTTGCACTTTGCTTCACAAGACCTCAATGTATCGCCAGGAGACGTGGGTATTAATTTTGTTTTGCCTGTATATGTTTTTTTGTTTTTTTTTTAGCTCAAAGTGACGGCACCTATTGACTTCCATTATATGAATCATCTACATTATATCTGATACATCTACAACAAGGGTGAGTAAATTAACAGCAACTTTTCATTTTTCAGTGAACTATCCCTTTAAATTTATTCATGAAGAATTAATCAATTAAATTAAGCATTTCCTCCTATCTACACACATCTTATTTAAACTTCCAAAAAGTGACTTGTATTTTGAAATGCATTCGTCAGGTTCTGATTTACAGCATGTATAGGGCGCATAATGACACTAGGTCAACAAGGACACCAGTGTAGGACAACTAACCACATCGTCTCCATTACACAAGTGATGTTTATCCAGAATGTTCTTCCACACTCTCCGGCCTCCTCCTGCGGTTCATGAGGCATGGCTGAGTCATGTTCAGCTCTGGCAACTTCATCTTTAAATACCAGTACGTCTGCTGGCCGACATGTTGGATAATATACATCTACCTGTTAGACATGAATGACTTGCTTCAGTGTCCCTTTAAGACTTTGAAGGGTGGAATGCCAGAGCTGAGGTGATGTTTTCATGCTGTTTTTTATTGTGGGAAAGACAGAGCCACTGCACAGCTGACTGCATGTTTGTAGGGTTTGCCTTTTCCAGAGAACGGAAAAAAATTCATGTTGATGACTATATTCCACAGGCGTCTCCCGATGAGAGAGAGAGAGAGAGAGAGACGGAGGGCAAGGGAGAGAGACGGAGGGTGAAAGAAGAGAGAGAGAGAGAGATGGAGGGTAAGGTGGAGATAGAGGGAATGCAAAAGATGGAGGGCGAGGGAGATGGAGAGAGCCGAGACACTCTGAGAATAGCAAATACCTGCATTCTCCACCTCTGCAGCAGAACCACAACAATCTGTACTAACAGACCCCAAACAAACACAAAATCTATCCTTGAATGTTTTATATTAAAAAAAGGTCTTTAAATTCAAATAAGCGTGCTTGAAAAGGCATTTAATGTCTTCTGTTTCTAATCATGAAATGTAATGAGATGTATAAACAGACACGCCCAGTTAAATGGCAACCAGGGGTGCAGTTGCATTCATTGTTGACCGCTGAGAGAGTGTGTCATTGGCTGTGGGGTGAAGGCAGATCCAGCAGAAGTGCTTGTGGAAAAACGCTGCGCTGTGAACAAGTGTGGTGAATGGCATCATTGCGTGGAAACGCACCAGACCTCAGAAGCTTAGTGTTTCAGTAAGTTAGACTGTGGCAATGGGAATGAGAGTCTTAAAAACATACTCCCTGATCCCCATTCTTTCACATTCTTTCTCTCCAGCATTCCTTGTATGTTCCAAAGGGTTAAAGCATGGGAAGGTAAGCCCCTGCTGGTGGATGCTGGAACATACAGAACATACTTTTATAATGTAAGGAACAGTTAAAAAGTTTGAGTCTGTAAGATTTCTTTCTGTTTTTAAAACAAGTCTCTTATTCTCACTGCATTCATTTGATTACAAATACAGTAAAAACAGCAATATTGTGAAATATTACAATTTAAATGAACTGTCAGTGTCAGATGATCCTTGAGAAATTATTTGGTTCTTATTATCAACAAAGTTGGTGCTTAATATTTTGTTCAATATCATTTTTTTCATGATTCTTTGATGATTAGAAAGTTTAAAAGAACAGCATTTATTTGACAAAAATCTCTTGTAACATTATAAATGTCATTTTTGATCAATCTACTGAATAAAAGTATTCATTCTTTACAAAAAAAAAAATAATAATAATAACTCCCCCACCCAAACTTTTGAACAGTATAGAATGCGCCAGAGAAACAAGCGCGCCGCCATCTTTATATTGTCTTTGAACTTCCGTTTTCGCAGCAGCTCTGTAGATTTCTATGGCATCGCTGTCGAAGAATAATTAGCTAGTGAAGTGGATTTACTTGTTGTAGAGTTAATGAAAGTTATCGTGAGCATTGTAATGTATAAAGCAGATGTCTTAACAAATGTCAGTCGACCGGGAAGATTTTAAAACGAGCAGTTCATTCATAAATACGTAAGATCGCTGTGGAAATACAAACCGGAAGACAAAAGACAACGAGCGCAGCGCTGAAAAGGGGCGGGGCTACATAAGGTCTATAAATCGTGAATATTTTAATATAGTACAGAATATGTCTTAGTGCCAGTTATTTGAAAGAAAGAAAGAAAATACATATTTTAACCCTTTCTGCTGTTTTTGTCATCACAGGTCATGATTGCTGCTAATGAAAGGTACTGTGTGTGATCTTATAGAGTCATCCGCCAATCACATGACAGTTATGGCTCAGGTGATTGGCTCAGAACTAAATTCACATGAGTGAAGATGGTCCTGCACCAGTGAGCAGCTGTTATTGAGATGACTGGGAATGCTAATGGATAGTTGTCTTCAGGTGTTATTATAGACCTTCACATTCTCAATATTTTCATACTCATAAGGAAATTATAATACTTCATAAACAAGCAGACCTCATATCTGTCCACACCATTCTCCCTCTAGCACACACATATAGTTTCTCTATTATTTTTACTTTTGTATTTAAACTTTTGTGTTCTGAAGATGAACGAAGGTCTTACGGGTGTGGAACGACATGAGGGTGAGTAATTAATGACAGAAATTTCATTTTTGGGTGAACTAACCCTTTAACCTTCATGTACTGTTGCTGGTCATTTTGACCCGTTTTGTTTCAACACACTGATGTGTTGTGAAATGTCCATACAGAAATTGTATGCGTTTGTACTGTTCGTGGGTCAATTTGACCCATATACTGTAGACAGCCATTCGAAATCAACTAAATATAAAATATAAAGTTGTTTTACCTGTTAACTGTCTGTCCAACTTTTTGAGCAAAGATATGAAAATGACTTTTCCAACTTAAATTGTTAAAAATCTTGAATACTTCAGAGCACAGACTTACGTTTGGTATCTTTTTAAAGGGAACACTTCACAGATTATTGTATTTTTTTTTAAAAGAAAAGTTTAAGAGAATTTATAGAAGTTTAAGTTTATGAAAATGTAAAAAATAATATATATGTTTAAATTTTATTTACAAAACATGTTCAACTCTAAAACCTCAAGAAAATCAAACATCTGAACAAGTGCTGTGCCAAATTTTAGGTTGATATCTCAAAAAATGAACTTTCAGTAATATTTTGTTTGTGCGCAGTACCAAACTTCTCCACTAGATGACATCCAGACTCCACCGGTGACGCTTCGATTTCCAAATATGGTTTGAGTGATCTGAACCATATTTTTCCATACTTTTCAAAATATTTATGAAGTAGACATCCTTTTCAGAAGAAGTTTGTGCAGTAATGTTAATATTTGATTTGAATTCAATCTCTAAAACACATATAAAAACATACGGAAAGAATCAGAGCGTGTGTTATCGTTTGGCACCACATCACAAATGAAGAATTTATCGCTATTTATCAATTGCTCTGTCATTTCTTTTGAAAATCAGTCACCAAATATGAAAACTAGAGTCTGAAAGCTTTCAAATGATATATAGTTTGTCAAGATTACTTTAGGTTTAGACTAAAATATTATTGTTAAAAATTCAGTTTTAAAAATAGTGGTTCAAAACATTTTTAGAAATCATAAATTCAGATATTTATTCTTTGTAATGTGTGAAAAGTATTGAAATTAAAAGTTTATTATTTGTACATTTTTTCATAGTGTGATTTTATTGAGTCCAGTTAGGGTCAATTTGACCCGGACCATACAGGCAGTCGCCAGAAACCGAACCGTTCATGAGGGTTAAAGTGAAAAATTGCTCAATGAATGCGTCATTTGCTGATAGTCTCTTCCTCAGATGAAGTTACAGTACGAGTGTGTAAACATGTCTGTAAACATCCCTGCTGGAGACACATGCAGTGAGACGGCAGACACACACACTTCACCAATGTAAGCAGCAGCTGAACCCTGAACTGAGCTAAACACTGAGACTCCAGAGAGTGGCTTATGTAAATATTATTTTGGTCAGACTGTCTTCAACCCTGATGTGTAAAGCAACATCCCCCCTAAATCTCCACAATATATGATAGTGATTAACTGAGTATTGTTCTGAAGGAAATGTGTATGACTTTCTTTTTTCTGTGGAACACAAAAGAAGATGAACTATCCCTTTAAGACTGAAATTATGAGTTCACGATGAATTAAGTTCACTCAGGGTTAAAGATTTAGAATAACCCCCAACCAGAAAGTTGCACTGTGATGAAGAAAGCGAAGAATTAAAACAAAATGTACCCTGAAGTAGTAATGCTAAGCTGCACAAAACAGTTCCAGCGCTCTGTGAAACGTGCCTGATTTTTGACATCCGCAGTGTGGGCACCGGAGCCAGATTCTCGTCACGACAGTTGTGCATAATGTGTTTGTGGTTTCCATATTGAATTGGGTTGGTAGGGGTAGCCTTCGAGAAAAGGATCTCATTATTAGTGCCAGCGAGAAATCTTCCTTGCTCTCGGTTGCGTGTTGTGGGTGTTGGAGGAGTGGGGGATGAATGTGTGTGTGTGTGTGTGTGGTTGAGGAATAAAAAGTGGGAGAAAGTGAGCTAGACAAAGTGAAGTAAGCTAATGTGAAGCATACAGTATGTATGTTGATTTCACTGCGATAGATGATGGCAGAGATAGAGGCTCTGTTGAGCTGCCTCACTGCATACTACTTAGGGAGCTGGATTGTAAATCAGCATACTAACCATTTTAGAGCCTCATAAATGAATGATTTTGCAAATCACAACAACACATGGTGTAATGAATACACACAACACACTTACACTGGCATAACATTATGACCATCTTCCTAATATTGTGTTGGTGCCAAAACACCCGTCGAGGCATGGACTCCTGAAGGTGTGCTGTGGTATCTGGACCAAGATGTTAGCAGCAGATCCTTTAAGTCCTTGTTTGTTCAGCACATCCCACAGATGCTCGATTGGACTGAGATCTGGGGAATTTGGAGGCCGAGTCAACACCTCAAACTCGTTGTTGTGCTCCTCAAACCATTCCTGAACCATTTTTGCTTGTGGCAGGAGCATTATCCTGCTGAAAGAGGCCACAGTCACCAGGGAATACCGTTTCCATGAAAGGGTGTAAATGGTCTCAACAATGCTTAGGTAGGTGGTACGTGTCAAAGTAACATCCACATGGATGTCAGGACCCAAGGTTTCCCAGCAGAGAAGCATGCCCAAAGCATCACACTGCCTCTTGCCTTCTTCCCATAATGCATCCTGGTGCCATGTGTTTATATATGTACTATATAAAGATTTTGATAAATGACGCCAGAAATAGTTTAAGCGTGTGCATGTATGTATGCAAATGTGTGCTTATTTGCATGTGTGTGTACCTCTGCATTCTAACGAGCAGCCGTCGTCCAATCGGGATCATTGGTGTGTGTGTGGTGAGGGCGATCCGGATCACAACAAGGGTGTAGAGGTGGGGGTCTAACAGAGAAACGTGACCTACATCCCCCTACACACACACACACACACTCTCAGCATCTCATTAACATAACACACATATGTGTGTACAACAAACAAGCGACAGTGACTTGAGACGGGTGAGGATGGAGAGATATTTACGTCACTCTCTTTGTTTATTTTAATCTGCGGCGCTCATCCCGTACTGCCTATTCAGCAAGCCTGTTTTCATTTGCCTATCAGCAGATGCCCTTTTCTTGATTTATAATGCTCACGGCATCACCTCGCCGACTCAGGAGGGAAATATTTAATTAAACTGGAGATGGGTGGGCCTCTTGAGCCGCTCGCAGGGTGTTTCTCAGGTATAACCGAACCCGAGAAACCAGCGTAACTTGACGGAGACCGATTGTTAAGGATCTCTGAGGATGTGTAATGCTGTCTAAACTACATCCCTCTGCTTTTTACTTTTCACTGTCTGGAAAACCTGATTAAAATATGCAGAATCTCATGGTTCGAATGAATTATTACTGTTCCGAAAAGTCTACAAGAAAGTGAGTTCCCAGAATGTGGTCTCAAAGAGAACTGTGTGTGTGTGTGTGTGTGTGTGTGTTGTGCAGCTGGTGGTATTTCTCTCCGTCATTTCCCTCTCAGTGCATTTGTGTTAGTAGCAGCCGGCTCAGGACAGCCATTAATCACAGGATAAAATGATAGATGTTCTTCACAGAATAAGTGGATGCAGTGTGCATGCTGAAATAACCTGCTGTGCTGCTCAACACACACACACACACACACACACACACACACACACACACACACACACTACAATACACTAGCACAAAACATCTCCAGAATGCACACATGTGGGGTTTCCATGTTTTATGGGGACTTTCTATAGACATAATGATGTTTATGCTGTACTAACTGTATATTCTGTGCGCTAACCGTAAACCTGCCCATCACTGAACACTTTCTGCATTTTTACATTTTCAAAAACACATAATTCAGTGTGATTTATAAGCTGTTTTCCTCATGGAGACCAAAACATTTTGTCTCCACAACATAGGGAATATCTGAACCACACTCACACACACACACACACACACATAGACACACACTTGTATATGTGGTTTACAGGGACTCTCCATAGACATAATGGTTTTTATACTGTACCCCTAAACCTACCCATCACAGAAAACATTCTGCATTTTTACATTTTTAATAAAACATTGTTTAGTATGTTTTTAAAGGATTCATGAAATGTCCTCATATTTCATGTTTACGTCGTAATACCAGTGTAATACCCATGTCATTATACACATTTGTGTCCTCATAAATCACAAAAACGCATGCACACACACACACACACACACACACACACACACACACACACACACAAAATAATAAGCACCTGAATCAGTGACTCAGTGAGCTGAGTCAGAAATGGATCAGTTCAGTTTGTGAATGAATCATTCATCATATATATATATATATATATATATATATATATATAAACTAGATGAACTGATTCACTAAAAAGAACTGACTCAGAAAAAAAATATTAATTAAATTGTTTAAAATGTATGCAAATATGTCAAACAGTCAGGACAGTACTAAATGAAAGAAAAGAAAAAAGTAAACTAAAACTTCATAAGTGAACAAAATCATCATAAAAACGTATTTTTCTTTTAGTGCTGCGTTTTGACATTCTGCAAGGGTCTGATTCTGTATTCTGAACTGAATATATGCAGAACTGATCAAGATGAGTGTCTATATTAATAATAAATAAATAATAAAAAATGAACAACAAACAATACATCAACTCTAAAGCATTTATGCTCTTATTTCTGTGTGCTGTACACTCATACTAGAGTCAGAAACTAGTGAAATACTATTGAAAATCAGCTTCATATTCTAAAAGTGTGTGACTTTCAGAGCTCAGTAATCAGAGCGTCATCCAGCCCTGATCACACACTGATAAACGAGGATGAATCGATTTCATCACAATCAGCTGTTTGTTTTTTCCATTTCAAAGGACGCATGAAGGAGTCTCTCAGTTTAGCTTCAGATGTTCAGACCCAGAACTGACGCTCTGTAACTTCTGTTGAGCTGAACTCCACGCAGTCAGACCGTCTCCAGGATCATTTTAATTGAATATGGTCTGTGTCACCTATAGAATAATGACTCTCTCTGAGACAGCACTGCTGCTGTTACTGGAGGAGAGATCAGGGAGCGTTTCTGACACATGCCGCTTCTACTGAGATCAACACACAATCATAACGGACACCATCATCAGCGATGGGAAAGTAGAAATCTTATATATATAAAGGAAAAGTAACTTTTCAAAGCTTAAGTGACAGGATAATAAGATGCAAAAGTAATGAGGACTGAGCTGTCACAGCAGATGATCTTTATAATAAAAACTATAATACAAAATAAATTAACACAAATTATAATATAGTAATTTAGTAATTATTTGTCTGTAGTGTATTTTATATATATATATATATATTTACAGTGCACAGCATAAATGAGTACACCCCCTCTGAACAAATACAGAAGATGTATTTTCTTTATGATCACTAATACAATTCATGGAAAGATGGCAAAACTAAAATGTATTAAACATATACATAATAAAAAACTGAGAAATAGATGTCATTAATAGCCATAAAAGAAGTAAATTAGCCAAATTTGTTTAAATGAAGGATTGCAGAAATGAGTACACCCTAGATTTAATTCAACAAATGTATAATATTCTAGCACTTAGTATGCCCTCCATAATTGTGAATATACTGCTCTGAACCTTCTTGGCACGAAGTGTACAAGTTCATGACACATTGTCACATGTTTAACTCCTGGATGATGAGCTCCTTAAATGCCCTGATCTTTAATGGGGAGTGTTTCTCAACTCGTCTCTACAGAATCCCCCACAGGTGCTCAAGAGTGTTAAGATTGAGTGCAATACATGTCCACAGAAGGGTTTTCACCTTGGGAGAATGCATATCCTCATTGTCATGTTGAAAAAATGCCCAACAATGCAGGGAATGAGGAAAGGGTAACATCTTTTGTTTCAAGTTTGTGTATTAAATTACACAGTGGTGTGGGAATTCATGACAGCATTGATAAAGCACAACTCCCTCACACCTTCAGCACTCATACATCCCTATATAAGAGCTTTACTACCACTGAACTTTACTGTGGGAACCAGGCACTTCTCACTGTACTCCTCCTCTAGCAACACCAGAACATTTTGGATGCTGTTAGATCCAAAAATGATTGATTTGGTCTCATGAGACCAGAGTATTGATTCCCAGAATCTATATTGTGTAAATATGGGTTTTGGAAATGGCTAACTGAATTTATTGTGCTTTGGCTACAGTAGGTAGATCCAGGGAGAACAACAACCATGCATGTCATTTCTGCAGGCTGTATCTTACTCTGTGAGATAAACAGTCACTCTTTTCATAGCTTTTGCTGGCTCTGAGACGCTCGCTTGGTATTTCTCCTGCTCTTTGTCTAGCAAAAAAATCCCTCATCACTAAATGAAAGCTTAAAATGAAGGCCTGATTATTTCAGGGGCCTTGTCACAAGTCCATTGTTTTGAATTTCTCTATTACTTTTGCTATATTTTCACACTTAAAACATGATTTGGTAATCCACTGTCCTCTTTTGTGCTAAGAAATAAGTCTCCAGACAGTTCTCTCCCAAGTGCTTCCATTGATTCAGTGGGCTATATAACACTTTTAATTGTCAGGAAATGACTTCTCTTTAAATGTTTTGGTTCAACATACTAACCTGTTGATCAAACATTGCCTTAAACTTACACCAGAACACTTTTATTTCATTTTATTTAGTAACTTTTAGGAGGGTGTACTAATTTTTGCTACACAACATTTTATCACCTTGATAAGAAAATCTTATTTTCCTGAATAATTTTGACATGCTTCTTTGGTAATTGATTAAGCAGACTTGCTGGAACATTATATCTCTAAAGAACCCTAACATGTCTTCTAAGTAACTGAGTAATTGCTGACTTTCAGAAGTTTCAGAGGGGGTGTACTCATTTATGCTGTGCACTGTAATTAGTTATTAATATATCATTGGTTCTCTCTTGCTTTTGCATGTATTCATAATTTCTCTGAATGACAGCCTGGACAAAAATTATGTTCGCACAATTTGTCATGTTTCATCACGTTATTATCACAAATAAAACAATCGACTCCAAGCACAACTACACAATATGCATTATTAATTTTTAAATAATATTAGAATAAAGGGTGAAGATGTCAATTTCCATCACTTTTGGACACTACTGTATATAAATGTATAAAAATAAATCAAGAATTTAAAAAATAATTACATTTATTATTTTTTAAAATGATATTCCTCAGTATCTATCAGTATAATTGTGAATGATGAGAGCAGGAGCCGGCTGATTTGCATAGCTAACTGTATTCTGGAGGAGGAGTCTGAGTAATTAAGCACTAAACGCAGGTTGATCTGTTGATCTCTTTAGATTGATTTATTTAAATGGCACAGCTGTAATTGCTCCTGACCAGAAGCCAGAAAAACAGCATCAGGGCAAGACCCTCTTCAGCTCTTCCTGAGGTCACGCTCCATTACAGACCTGCGTCTCTCATCAGCAGAGAGAGCTTTTATTCAGATTTCATGCTAATTGAATAGACTTGTTTGCATGTCAATCAGCTTATTTATGAGTTCTGTGTATTTGCATTAATGAATTTCCAGAGGATCACAGTTACTGAGAGAATCAGTGCTGACCTTCAGAGCTGGGAAGAGAAGAAATGATAAAATAAATGATTTCGTAAGAAAATAAATCACACTCCCTGTCATTATAGCTACTGTATTATACACCTAACAGATAATACAACTAAATAAATCAGAGCGTTTTTGAGTCAAAAGTTCAATTACATAAATGTTTTAATGTTTGTTTTCTCTAATTGATTTCAAACAACTAAAAACATACAGTTTATAAACATTCTATCCTCCTAAACTAAAATTATGATATTGCCATATTTTGTAATAATATCATAAACTGTGATCTCGGGATTTTTTTTTTTTTACAAAAATGTCATGACGGGGCAAGCTGTCACATGTGTTTTGAATATATATATATATATATATATATATATATATATATATATATATATTGCTCTTCTATAAATAGTGTTTTACTGTTTCAATTTAGCTGAAAAACATGGCATGGCAAAATACTCTCACAAAGAAATTAAATTAATTGTATCTTTTGTCAAGGGCAATAATAATTTTTTTTCATTGCCATATAATATAGATTTTTTTAAATTACCAAAATATAAATTATATAAATAAAACAGCATTTATTTAAATTAAAAATAACTGAAAATAATTCACTATACACTGTAGAATCTAATAAGTTATGGTAACTCAAGCTATTTGAGGAAAGCGATTGCCTTAAACCATTTAAGTTTTTAAAACCAATAAGTAGGGATACATGATATATCGGCAATCATATCGGGATCGGCCGATATGTTCGTTTTTAATGTAATGAGAAGATTATAATTGTGTGCTTGGGACATGGCTTTTAATGGTGAGACTTTTGATTTTGTAATCAGGCTCTCAAAAATTATATAAAAATTTGGATTTAGATTTATCGGCCAATATATCGGTTATCAGCCTTCAAATATAAAGAATTATCGGTTATTGGTATCGGCCAAAATTTGAGACTTGTTTTTGTAATCAGGCTCTAAAAAATTATATAAAAATTTTGATTTAGATTTATCGGCCAATATATCGGTTATCGGCTTTCAAATATAAAGAATTATCGGTTATTGGTTATCGATATTGTCCAAAATTTTCATATCGGTGCATCCCTACCAGCAAGTATGAGTACTATAAACTTTAACTTGAAATAAAATGTTAAATTCACTTATATTTTCATGTTGGTTTAGTCAATCATTAGAGTAAACTCAACTTAAAGACTTTAAGTTAATTCCACTCAGTTTGAATTCAGGTAACAAATCTAACTAAGTCTTAACAACTATATAGCTCCTTAAATGGTTTGAAGAAACCGATTGCCTTAACTCTCAGGGGTCAGTGGTCGAACCGGCGATACCACCTCGCTTTTTTTCTTATCAGTGTGAAAGAGACTCAAAATACTCAGTCGAATTTGGTCATACATACCAGTGTTATACATCATTAGAAAGTGTTAAGTGTCTACTTTTTTGTGTCTACTCTCACAAAAAAAAAAAAAAACACAGAATGTTGTGCTTTTCACAAAATAAAGAAAACAAACATGATGCTTGATCTGATGTCTCTCTCTCAGTGAAGTCCATTCTGAAATGCGTCTGAAAATTAACCGAAACTGGTTTAAGTTCATCAAACTCAAAGTAATACAGTTACATAAGAATAGACAAAAACTAACATTGGTACAAAGCAACTAAATGACAGAACAGGTAAAAGTAAGATTAGTAAAGGGAAAAAAACAGAGGTCAATGGAAAGTCCCCACGAATATACGAAAACAAACATGCATATGTAATGTACGTATGTTTACAGATCTTTTTCTCCTGAACTCGTCTCTCCTGTCGGCTCGTCTTGACTTCCACACTTGCCTCATAAAAACTGTAGGTCTGCAACAGACAGAATTTGGATGCTGACATCAATAAAATGCCTCTTGTCGGACTAGACCCATAAAAAAGCAAATATAAATTTTTCCAGAGGTTATGGACTGTGCATCAATGGACAATCCAACTCACAATTTCATGCATCTACTATACTAACTCTCCATGAGATCAGTGAATCTGTATGGCATCTTAGTTATCAGAGACAGGAGCCGTCGGTGGAGGACCTGAAGGAAACGCAGGCCTGGTTTTGTGCGTTTAGTATGAAAAACACAATTTCGGCGGTGGAGAGAGCCGAGAGGGGGAGACGCTGGACGAGGAGAAGAGAATTAGAGGAAAGAGAGAGTTGGGGGTTGGAAGGAGAGATTGAGAGAGAGAGAGAGAGAGAGAGAGAGAGTACTGAGTAAAGAGGTCAGTGTGAGATTATAAAACAAAGCCCGACCTAACCTGGCCTATTTCTGACTGCAGCTTTCTCTCCACTCAGACCTAGAAATGACAGATTTAAAAGAGTCATGCTTTTCAAAGGAGATGACATGTTTACCTATGATTCAGCTCTGCAAATGCAAGAAATATAGCTTTTAATTTGATTATTTCAATTATGGAGTTTTTATGCTGCATTCTGAAGCATGTTGTAATATTATTAAACTTTTTCTTGCATGAAATTGCAATGACTTACATTTAAAACCAATTAAATCCAGCCTATTATGCAAAATTCACTTTTACATGGTGTTTGAACATAAGTGTGTGTCTGCAGTGTGTGTACACAACCACCCTATAGTGATAACAATCCACACACTCCTCTTTTTATTAATCCCCATAAATCATAAGCAGCGTCTCAGAACAAGCTGATTCTAGCAATGTGACATTCTTAGGCCCCGCCCACGACTGCTGACAGACTCCGCCCTATTAGCATAGACCCGCCCTCAGTGAGCTGTACACAGTCCGCCATGTTTATCATTTTTCAAGTAAGAAATATATTCTTATTAAAGCTACTAAAGTTCTTCAGTCAAGAGCAGTGAGTGATTTTCTGTTTTTCTTTTGTTGTTTGATTCATATTAACAGCAGATACAGCAGTAGGTACTGTATATTACGCTGCTGTCACTTTAATCTAATATACACATGTGATTTCTGTCCCTGCTGTCAGACATAACCCACTGTGTTTATGTGAACTTTGTGTGTTTTTGACATAATCTTGTGTGTATTTGACAGTTTAAACACAATACGGTGTGAAAGAGAACTTAGTTTGATACTCACACGACGCACTGTCTGACAGACAGCTTTCTGTGCGCTCAGAAAACCATATATCAGAAGTTTAGACTGTTATGGTTTTAATAAACTTTCATGATGATGAGGAACTGCAATGTCACATGAGCGTGATCGCGATAGTGATGATAATCAAAACCAAACAGATGTTTTGAAGTTTTTGGCAGAGAATCAGAGGCACAAGCTGTAAAGGCTTCACCCTCTTCTGGAAAGGGGGCGGGGAGCAGCAGCTCATTTGCATTTAAAGACACATGAACGAAAACAGCATGTTTTTCCTTCCACTCAAAAACGGGTATCTACAACATGTTATAATAAATGATCTGTGGGGTATTTTGAACTAAAACTTCACAGACACATTCTGTTTTCTTAAATTACATCTTGAAAAAAGGGGCATAATAGGTCACCTAAAAAAAACCCCACAATAATAATAAATTTGAACCAACTTTCGTTATTTTATACATTACATTATTTCCCAGCTCTTCTGAGGAAGTTCTTGGTATGACATTTTCACACACTGACGAACATTGCGAGCAGATGTGTCTGTAGTGATCTCAATGAAGTTCCCTGCTGTAGGAATGTGTGTTTCGTCTCAATGGGGTGAAATACACATTGTTGACAGTCTTGCCCTGAGCCAGTGCTGTAGAGTTTCTTATCCACCCTTTTCAGGGCCTCCGTGGTCCTCCGCCCCCATTCCCTCACACACACAGCCTGTGTACAAACTACCGACAGACAGACGTACAAAGGGCTAGGTCTCGTCTCTTCGGGCAATAGCACTGGAGTATTCCTGACAGCACTTCACAATACGCTCTTTCCTCGCGCACGGGAGTCTTTGTCGTTCACGCATAAAGACGTATGTTAAATATTGATAAATAATGTCTGTGTGCCTGAGTGGTGCCTTTTTTATACAGAAACCCATAGGAATGAAACATATAAATGAGATCTCTTTACTTTCTCAATCGCTTCCCCTAGATCGCAATGAGATTAAAGAGAGATTAAATCTTGCTTATATTTTTCACCAGAGACAAAGACTCAAGAAATCTCGATGGAAGCCTGTTTCAGCATCAGAGTAAAAAAATAAAACAAGTATTTGTAAGATAACTTTTAAAAAAAGTCACATTATGAGGTATAATGTTGCATTTACAAGAAATAAAGTTAAAATTGGGAGAATGTGAGACATAAAGCCACAGTTACAAGAAAAAAGTTGCAGTTGTGAGATAAAAAGTCACAAATGTGAGACATAAAATCACAATTACAAGTCAAGACCCCAAAGTTTGTAATCAATCAATCAATCAATCAATCACAGATTTAAATATAACCTTAAATATTTCTCTCAATTCATTCAATCATTCAAAACCAAATTATCTGGACTATGTTATCCATATTAATTATCCACCAATAGCCACCATGTCTATATATTTTTTCATCTAAAGAATCTTCAAAATAATAAGTGATATGATAAGATACTTGACCTCTTAACTGCCACCGACCTGTGGGATGTTTGCCACTATATTTTTAAAACAATCATATCTTAGTAAAAACGTAATATGGACAGACTATATATCATTTGAAAGCTTACAATCTCTAGTTCAAAACAAATTACAGAGCAGCAGTAATTTATCAATTTGCAACAAGAACATTTTCATACTCATAAGGCGTGTTCAGACCTTCATTTTGAAATAGCGATAAACATGAAAAATCATGAAAGACTGGTAGAAACCTCAGTTTGTTTTCATGCCAAGAGCTCAAAAGATAACATCCATTCTATTCTTTGAGCAAAAAGGGTCTGAAAATGTTTTAAATATAAAGAAAAAATGATAGATTCGCCATTTGTGATGCGACGGCGAGCTATAACACACATACAAATTTTTTTTTAATGTGTTTATTAGAGGTTGAAATCAAATCAAATTCTGCCAATCTGACCATACTACTTCTGAATAGGATGTCTACTTTATGAATTGTGTGAAAATTATGGAAATATATGGTTCAGATCACTCAAACCATATATGGAAATGAAGGCACCCTTATATAGTCAGTAATGGAGTCTGGTTGTCATCTAGTGGAAGCGTTTGGTACTGCACCCAAACAAAATCTTACTGAAAGCTCATTTTTTGAGATATCAACCTCAAATTTGGAGCACAACTTGTTTAGATTTTTGGCTTTGATTTCCTTGCAGTTTTAGAGTAAAATATGTTCTATATCTTAAACCCATTCGCTGAGTAAAATACGTTCTATAACTTCTATATCTTTTTTTCTCTTTAGCATTCATAATTTATTTCACTTCTACAATAATCTGTCTTCTTTAAAACAAGACCAACCTTAGGTCTGTATTCCAATGCATTCTTGAATTACAGACATTTAAGTTTGGATAGTGCATTTTCATGTCTATGCGAAAGACATGAAAATAAAAATATGTTACATATCATGAGCTTTAAAAGAGGGAAAAATTTAAAAAAATTACAGCTACTCTTAAAAATAAAGCTTCCAAAATGGGGTTTTCACAGTGATGCCATAGAGGAACCATTTTCGGCTCCCCAAAGAACCTTTCAGTAATTAGTTCTTGTAAGAACCATGTTTTTTCTTAATTTGAAGTACATTTTAATAAAGCACCTTTTTCCACTATAAAGAATCTTCTGAGGAATGGAAAGGTTCTTCATGGAAACATCAATGCCAATAAAGAACATGGTAAAAGCAAATGGGTTTTCTTTCATTATGCTCCACAAAAACATCTGAAAATCTCAAGCAGACCTTAAAGCTTCCTGACAATAATCTGCACTACAGCAGTCAGTTTTGGGACTTCTTTTGTGCTGCAGCTGTGGATCTCGTCCGCTCTAGCCGAGTGCCAAAACTTAACACAGAACTATGCAAACAAACTCAACATGTGTGCATCCCAAAGGCTCTCGTTTTACCGTGCAGGGGTGGCATTTCATTCACAGATTTCTCTGGAAAACAGTCACATATTTAGAGTGTTTCTAGCGTGTGTTCAGACACATTCTCGACGGAATGTAGAGGGGAGAAGGAAGCACTCTCAGCGGAGTAACCAATCCCTCTCTTCTTTCAGAGCGCTAACCACAGCGGCAAGTAAGGGTGTTCTGTTTTGAGACATGCGGACGCATGCGGTGTCAGCCCCAAAGCCGGGCGTGAATAATGAGATTTAACTCAATTAGAAATGTCATGAGGTGCCGAGAGAGCAGAGGAGAGATACAGAGGGATAGAGAGAGACGGTAATCCACACATGTCCTACTCTTTCGACACTAGATTATAGCCTCAGCCACTGTTTATCCTTTCTGTAAACATTCTGCCCTGGTACAGACACCCATCATCTCAATGGCATCCATCGGGGAAGATTTGATAAACAACAGGTCTTATTAAAGTCGACGTGAAATGGAAGTTGAGATAGTCTTTTCTTCCCTATTGTGACATATTTCTGAGTGAAACTGCTTTGCAAACAAGAACAAATGTAGGGCGGAACTTGATTTTGTCCGTCGGATGGTTGTGGTTTGCTATTCATAGTTTTCAATCATGTGACACTTAAAGTCCCCTAAAGGGTTAGTTCACCCAAAAATGAAAATTCTGTCATTTATTACTCACCCTCATGTCGTTACACACCCGTTAGATGAAATCCGAGAGATTTTTTTTATCCTCCATTGAAAGCAATGAAATTACCACATTCAATGAAAAGCAGTAAAAACATGGTTAAAACAGTCGACATGACTGCAGTGGTTCAACCTTAATGTTACGAAGCCACGAGAATACTTTTTGTGCGCAAAAACAAAACAAAAAATATATAGAGTTCATCTAATGTTATAATTGTAAATGATTTTAAACATATTTTTTAAATAAAAATGACTGTTCATTTCTTTATATACAAACGTTTTGCTTTAACAAGAGCAGCCAATCAAAAGCATGAAAGAAAGTTAGTAAGTAAAGCAGTTTTAAAACAATACATGTGTTTGTCTCTAAGCAAGGAGCCTGGACACATAATGTGGACATCCAAAACCAATTCTATCTCTTCTTAGTAGCCTCCTCGTCCGAGCAGCTCACCATTACCGTATCTCACTGGCCGTTACACAGAGAAACCAAAGACTGCGGATGAATCCACTGGGATGATTTGGTGAGAAGCAATAATTATATTAGATTAGGACCCTGCAGCAGACGGCTCATCTTCGACCACCTCGGCACCACAGGTTAGACAACAGAGGAGAAAAAAAGATTAAGTGCAAAGAGGAGGTAGAGGTGCAAAGTCATCAAATCAAATCTCAGCCTTTTAGCCGTTTGGCTGGCCGGGATCCGCTGCTGACAGGGTTTTTCTGCGCGGCCAGAGGTCTTGGATTCTGTCTACACGCTGACTCCACATATGATCTCTATTAGGGCCTCGCGGGACCCCGCGCCCCTCACCGTCTAACAGAGGTTCGCACTGACTGAGAGCGATGTAAGTGTTAACAGGGAGCATTCTGACGCTATCTGACATATCTGGGAAATGACCAACACTCCTTAAAAAATGCTGGGTTTTTTCAACTTAAATTTGGGTCAAATATGGACAAAACTAATCATTGGGTTACATTTTTAAATTAAATTAATTTTAACCCAGTGGTTGGGTTTGTCCATATTTGACCTAAATTTGGGTTGAAACAACCCAGCATTTTTTAGAGTGAAGGTGGGTATAAATTAGTCAAGGTCATTTCTGATGTGCTTGTTGATATGCAATAAGTATTGTTGATAATCCACTTTCAGCAGCATCTGCAGAATAGTGTGGTGTAGGGATGATGTACACTAAAAAATGTTGGGTTAAAAACAACCCAAGTTGGGTTGAAAATGTTTTAACCCAGCGATTGGGTTGTTTTAACCCAGCGAATGGGTTGTTTTAACCCAGAGATTGTGTTGTTTTAACCCAGCGAATGGGTTGTTTTAACCCAGAGATTGGGTTGTTTTAACCCAGCGAATGGGATGTTTTAACCCAGCGAATGGGATGTTTTAACCCAGCGATTGTGTTGTTTTAACCCAGGGAATGGGTTGTTTTAACCCAGAGATTGGGTTGTTTTAACCCAGCGAATGGGATGTTTTAACCCAGAGATTGGGTTGTTTTAACTCAGCGAATGGGATGTTTTAACCCAGAGACTGGGTTGTTTTAACCCAGTGAGTGGGATGTTTTAACCCAGCGATTGGGTTGTTTTAACCCAGCGAATGGGATGTTTTAACCCAGCGAATGGGTTGTTTTAACCCAGTGAATGGGTTGTTTTAACCCAGAGATTGGGTTGTTTTAACCCAGCGAATGGGATGTTTTAACCCAGCGATTGTGTTGTTTTAACCCAGCGAATGGGTTGTTTTAACCCAGCGAATGGGATGTTTTAACCCAGCGATTGTGTTGTCTTAACCCAGCGAATGGGATGTTTTAACCCAGCGGTTGGGTTAAATGTTTGACCCAACCTGCTGGGTAGTTTAATTTAACTTAACTATTGTTTAAAAATTACTATATGTCTATGAACCCAAAATATGTTGGAAATTAAAAATCAGACACATAATTACTAGAGGCAACAATAATAATCAAAAGGTGAACATTTATTAATGAGCAATTTAATAAATGTTAATTGTTTAAATATTATTCATTGCACTTATTAATAAATGTTCATTTCCAACATATTTTGGGTTCATTTTAAGTGAGCAATACAGTAATATTTAAACAATAATTGAGTTAAATAAAACTACCCAGCAGGTTGGGTAACATTTAACCCAACCACTGGGTTAAAACAATCCAATTGCTGGGTTTGTCCATTTTAAACCCTACTAGTTGTTTTTAACCCAACATTTTTAGAGTGTAGGGTCTGTGAAAAACAAAAGCTTATGATTCTTTTACATTTAGTTCATCATGATAATCTTTATAAATGAACACAACTTTTATGAGTTATGAATCGTCAACACAATCAGCACAAGTCTAGGCTTTAACTACACCACGGTCACATGACTTCAACATCACCATCATTAAGCTTCCGAGAACTCTGTTTGTCATTGTTTAAAAACATTTTCATTGAAAGTTCATTATAATAGTTTGCAGCAGGGCCATAACAGCCATAGACATCGAGAGGGACAATTCCCCCCGAATAATTAGTCATGACCAAATTGTCCCCCACAATATTTGTAAAAGAGGGTATTACTGATATATTTTATATCATAGAACAGCACCACAGGCCTTATTTCAACCAATTAACCCATTGACGATGGAACCAGAAGTGCTAAAGTGCTAAAAAAACTCGTTTCCGTGGCCTCCAACCTCAATTAAACACACCTGAACCACCTAATCAAGCTCTTACAAGGCAGATTAGAAACTTCCAGACAGGTGTGTTGAGGCAAGATGGAGCTAAACTGATGTCACACAGCAAACCTAGGTTAAATTAAAACGCATCTTCCTTCTCTGTTCTGTTATTTCCAACTGAATTGAACAGCAAATAGAGAGAGATGTCAACAGGACAGCAGCAGTGATTATCCAGGTTAAATCTTTATCTAAACTAACTCCAATTGACCAATGTCCTCATGTCTCTAGAGATTGCATTATAGTTTTTATCCACTTACGCAGAGTGGGCATCTGCAGCTGTTCTCATGCAGCGAGCGAGAGAGAATTAGGCAGGAGTCCTAATTTATTTATCATTTGTTTCAATGTGACTCATAATGTTGCTGTATTATGCATACCTATATCATCAAATAAATGCCTTTGTATTTCATATGCATCTTCATCTCTCATCCTTGTCGATTCATATGCACTATTCATTCATTCTCATACATGCCAAACTCTCAGTATCAGCATGCAACAGTGCCTTACAATTCTCACCGCCAAGTACTAACTGCACAGATACTCTAATATGCATAAAAATATGCCATCATCTTGACTGAAATATGCATATCTTGTGGTTGGTACTCGCTGCAAGTCCCAGCGGCAAACGAACTGTAATCTTGCAAGCGGAAGTCATTCCCGGTTGAATAATTGATGAGAAATGATTGGCATAAGAGGTGGCATGTGCCCATGGTCATTTCAGCTGAGACGGTCTGCGTCATAAACGACAAAACGGCTTTGGCCAAAACAGTCCCCTTTTATAAGTTTTATATTTTCCAAATAAATTACAAACTATGGCTTGATAAAATATTTTTTTTTGTTAATGTTAATTTACAAATATTGACTAAACAGGTTAAAATGGTCAATATTGTTCATTTGCATCATAAATGACAAAAATAGCTTTGGCCAAAACAGCCCCCCCCCCCTTTAGAAGTTTTATGTTTTTCAAACAAATTACAAACTATGGCTTTATAAAATATTTTTGTATTAATGTTAATTTACAAATATTGACTAAACAGGTTAAAATGGTCAATATTGTTCATTTGTAAAATTATAAAATATAATTAAACATCGCTTTACATATATATGCAAAATAACCCTTGTTATAATTATTATTATTACTACTAGTATTATCCTCTTCTTTGTGTGTTGTATTTACTTTCGCTCCGTAAGTTTAAATCTTGGTTATCTAATTTGAAATGTACTAATTTCTTATTCCCGCGGCGGGAGGGTGAGACGCTGACTCGAACAGCTGCTTCATGACCCAAAAAACTGTCAGTCTTTCCCTGGAATAAATTGTGGAATGTTCCATTTTTTCGGGCAGGGACGCTTAAGGTTCTGTATGCCACTAATAAGAATGTAAAGTTCTGAATTTCTTTATGATCGAACACTAAACTTAATCAAAAGACATATTTAGTGATCAAACCAAGTATTTATCAATACATTTTGAATATTTGAATGTTTCAATAGGAATGATGTCTAGATTTCCCCCCGGCTCCGGAAGCCCTCTTTCAGGCAGACCCATAGTAGAATCAATTCACACAGTGGGGAGCTTGAAACCGTCCACTCGTGCTTCTCTCAGCTTAGTTTTGGAAAAATAAGACTTGAACACAGTTTGGATTTTAAAGTTGTACGATGTGGTATGGGAGAGAAGGTTGCGACGTTCTTGCAGCAATCCAGTCATTCGCTTTTTCACACGACATCCACATTAAAACCGTTAAGAGATGATATCGTGCGTGATGAAACGAGTATTTACCTCCTGACGCTGTTCCTGAATCACGTACCGCACGTTGGACGCAAGATATCCATCTTCATATGCGCTTATGCAGCTGGTATAAGTTATTGACGTTATGTGACATCGGCCATCCTCAGTCTTGCATTCAAATGAGTAAAATATACATATAACATTTTCTTGTCTGGGATAATAGCTAATTGATATGCTAAAGAAAAAGGGTCTTATACATAAAACCTCATCCAAGAACACCCTAAAAACCCCATAGATTTTATCCTATCTCAGGACACACTTACATATCGTATAAAATCGAGTGTTGCATTTTAATACTAAAATACTGATGTGATTTATTCCGTGACTTTCAGCGAGCAACTTTTTAAAGTAATGTCTTCATTTTCCTAACTGTGAAAAATGTGTGTGTTTATGATTTGTGATTGTTAAAATAATTACAGTATTTTGTCGACGTGCCCTCCGATATAGACTAGTAGTTGCTATGGTTACCTTCTCAAAGCGATTTCTGTTCGATAGCGTTTACATTTAGCGGGGCGTGTAAACGTCAGGGCCGTAACCACCATATTTCCATCCAAAGTTGCGAATTTAAAGGGAAAGCTCACCCAAAAATGAAAATTATCCCCTGAATTACTCGCCCTCAAGCCATCCTAGGTCTATATGACTATCTTCTTTCAGACGAACACAATCAGAGATATATTTAAAAATATCCTTTCTCCTCCGAGGTTTATGATGGTTGTGAATGGGGGGCCGCGTTATGAACAAAAAAATAACGCGTCCATAAATTCAAATAACTAGCTTCCGGCGGACGACCATACTTCTGAATGACCAAAACAGCATTTCAGATGCTTTGCAACAAGATTTTTCCACTGGTCAGTACAGTTATGCCATCCCCTCGCGCAAAGTCACATGATTTTTTTGATGCGCATTGAGGAATTTATTCGGTAAATGTGTTTCCATCGTAGTTTATGCACATGTTTTCTTATCGGATAGAAAATGTATCAAATGAGCGCATATGTTTTTTTATGCGCATTTTTAGAATTTATGCGCATCTTGCCGTTTCCATCCAGCAATTTTT
The DNA here is from genome assembly GCF_019924925.1 of Ctenopharyngodon idella. NCBI lineage: Eukaryota > Metazoa > Chordata > Actinopteri > Cypriniformes > Xenocyprididae > Ctenopharyngodon > Ctenopharyngodon idella. Next base: position 162,184 of record NC_067221.1, read on the forward strand.
GATGCAATATCCCAAAATGTGCATAAAAATAGGTGGATGGAAACATAGCTATTGAGGGGGACAAATCCTCCCCAATAATTAGAAATGGCCAAACCCCACCCCAATATTTGATATTATTGATTCTGCTCTGCATTACGCACTGCTCTGTTTGTTGTTAGGATGACAAAACAAGTTTTAAAAGTTACGTTTTTAGGCTAACAGAGCTCATCTCTGTCAGAATGAGTGAGCTGGCCAATCAAATCAAAGAAGGCGGGGCTTACTGTTCACAGAAGACCAACGCGAATTTCAACGCGACGCTTTAATTTTAACAGTGATAGAGTGTGTGGCTATAGTAAACTAAACATTTAATATTTGTCGACTGTTTTATGATTGAAATATTCAGCGACCGACAGTAATTTCAAGCGATGCAAACTACTCAACATTTTTATGAAATTTCGCCGTTTTGAATTGGAAACATGCTATTATTTGATTTATATCATATGATTAATGTAATTCATATCTGAATGTGATGAGACAAGAAATGTTTTGCGTTTTTGTCATATCAGACATACAAATAAGTGAATATATATATATATATATATATATATATATATTAATTTTTTTTATTTGCAAATAGCTTAAATTGACTACTTAATAATTACAATAGACCTGGAACTTTTACCGTTTTTTTTTTTTTCTTTCTTTTTTTGTTATTTCCTTAAATTCCTAAATGTAATTATTTAATTCCCTTTAAATAAAAAAATACCCAATAACAGTGGTCATGGTCCCCCCGCCATGTTCAACACATGGTTACGGCCTTGGTAAACGTTTGAGACTTCCCTCATTAAAAAATACTATAGTATTTACTATAGTAAACTATATAAATGGTAAAAAAATTACCGAATTACAGTAAATGGTAAAAAATTACCGAATTACAGTATTGTAAATATCACACAGAGTTACTTATGATTGGCATCTGTCAAGGTCATTTGGATTTGTAGTCCATGACTGAAGATTATCTGATATATCAAGCCATCAACTAAAAATACACATTGATAAGGCTTTAAAAAAGTTCAGAACTTAAATGTAGTATGTAATATTATTATGACGATCTAAAAATGATGTATCGGGCTCCGGCCATATGAGATTTTGAACAGGGCTGATGCGTGTTTTCTCTGGTGGTTTTTCCACATCAGGACACTGAGAAACCAGCAGCAGCAGCAAACCAGTCACTGAAAGCAAAGGATCCTAGCGCCTCCTATGTGTGGAAGTGAAGATCAACACATTACTGGACACTATACCTTTAGCAGAGGTAACCTGATGCATTTTATACTTTATTTTGTTGCATCTTTCACATTGACTGCAGGCACCTTTCTCTGCTTTGACCAGTCAGTATAATCACATGTCGAGTGATGCGGTCTCAAGTACCTTACACACTGAAGGCAGCTGTGTGTCACTCCAGATCATTCAGGCAGTGAGGTTTGTGTGTGTGTGTGTGCTGGAGAGTGCGTCATACTTTACCATGTGAGTCATCAGATATATTGTTAGGCTTGAGGAAGAGACAGCTCCGGCTCATCATCCAATCAGAGTCCAGGATGAGCCAAAACAAGGCCTTGGGTCCTTACTCACACTCTGATGTGTCTCTCAGCATGTGTTTGTGTGTGACAGATCCACTGCCCGCTGATCACACATCTCACGGTGAGGATCTCGCCCAAGGACTGGAATCTGTTTGCCCGGTGTGCCAGTGTTGACATGGCACCTCATGATTTGATACGGATAAAGCCAGGAACCTGCGGAAAAGAAGTGGAGCCCCTGTGTTTGTGGATTAAACAGTTATCACTAGGCAAACAAACCATTGAGTCTCACCGTGGAAATGTAACGAGCCACTCTGTGTAAACTCTAACATGAAGACAGTGAGTATTAAAGGTAGGGTAGGCACTTTTTGTAATTCTGGTTGAAACTCTCTTCACATCCTGATAGCAATCAATAATAGAAGTGGTCTAAATATTTAAAAAAAAATACATATATCATCTGCGGAAGTCTAACCGTGCGTTCACACCGCTGCCGGCGAAAGCGTCAAAGTGACAGGAAGTCATTCATTTTCAATGTGAGCCGGCGGCGAGCTCCGGCGAGAGCGGCGCGTCTTGGACGGTGAGAGCGTCGAGGAGAGTTGAAGTCAGGTCAACTTTATGGTAATGAGCTATGACGCGGTTCAGCGGCAACCAATCGGAATGTAGAGGTCCTCGCTTGAGAGGATTCCGATTGGTTGCCACAACTTGTCGTTAACTTTGACCCTCCTGCCGGCGGCGGTTTGAACGCACAGTACAGCGTTGGCAGGGCAGCCAAGGCGAATTTTGACACTTGCCGGTGGCGGTATGAACGCACGGTTAGGACTAAAAAATGTTTGTCCAATCTGTCAACATATGTGTTTCCATACATCCGCGCACCCTGTGCAGACATCACACATCACCAGCGCGTTCCGTAAGGCTATGACAGTCACCGAGCGCCACAAATAAACAGCAGCCGCCTTTTACAGTTCCTCCTGAACCAAAACAACAAGCTTATGCTGCGTTCACACCATGTCATAACCGTAATTACAAGATGGAAACCTGTGACGTTCTACCTGGAGCTGTTCACATCCTCAGACTCGGATTTATGCGTTTCTATGTCAACGCTATCAAAGGCGAAATGAATCTGCAGCAGTCAGATGCTACAAGTGAGTTGTTTACGTTCATTATTATTGTAATATTATGTGCTTTGAGACATGAGGTAATTTAATGCCGTCTCTCATGCTGCTTCGCTGGATCTCTGGCTGTGTGCGACCTGCGCGGTCATGTGTTTTGAAAGAGGCGTGGCTTTGGAGAGCGCTCTGAAGGGAGGGTGGGATCTCATGACTTCAAACTAGCTTGCTACGAAATTGCTTACAAAAGCTTGCTCTAACACAGCAACAGACCTATATCTTGACCGATTCGTAACAATGTTCACAGCTTCTTGTTTTCTTTGAATGGGGAAATTCTGAAATCTCATAAACTGCTTGGCAAGCTCACAATTAAAAAACCTATTTCAAACCAGCAACAAAATCTGACATGAACTGTCACATAAATGTTGTTTCTTATGGTCAAATAGCATAAAAAAAGCTTATTTTTCAGGCTAGACGAGCCAGTGCGCATGTGCAGTCCTAAGCGCGAGTCTCAACTAACAGGAGTGAGCCGTCTTTCTTTATCTATAATCTTTGACTGAAACATATGGAAGCTTGTTTCCGCCATGAAATAAAAAATAAAAAAGGTAATTGCAACTTATTATCTCACAATTTTGACTTTTTTTTCTCAGAATTGCGAGTTAGAAAGTCAGAATTGCGTAATATAAAGACAGAATTGAGTTACAAAGTCATAATTGTGTGATATAAACTCCAATTGTGAGGGAAAAAATACTTTTTTCTCAGAATTACGAATTTATATCTCACAATTCTGACTTTATAAGATGCAATTGTGAGTTTATATCTCGCAATTCTGAGAAAAAAGTCAGAATTGCAAGTTATAAAGTCAGAATTGTGAGATGTATTGACTCGCAATTGACTTTTTTCTTGCAATTGCGAGTTTTTAATCATGCAATTCTGACTTTATAACTCATTTCTGGCATTATAACTCACAAATGAAGCAAAGAAAAAAAAGAGGCCAGTTTCTATAAAGAAGCCTATGACACATGATGGATGATTGTGACATCACAAAAGTAATTGTCTTTATTAGTGAAAAAAAAAAAAAAAAAATAGCACACAAACTGCCTTGCAGAAAATAACTATCCAAAATGTGAAATTTTAAAAAAAAATTAATCTGTGAAAGATTTAGTCAACTTAAATGTGTTTTTTGAATTATTAATTTGCTTATATCAATGAACAGTTTGTAATTTTAATAAATTAACTTTGAAAAAGTTGATATAGGATGCTTGCACAATAATGCCAAAGCTCAGTGCCTTTATTGCACACTAAATCCACACTATTTCTATTAGGCTACTGCTTCAGATCCCATCATTCATCATCTTCATGTTTAAATCACCAGATTAACAGGAAAACGTTCCAATGTAAGTTAAATTAATTAGATATTACATATAATTTGGTAGTAAAATGTAAAGCGTTGCACATTTAATTGGTGCAAAGATGAGTATGTGTATTATGTAAAATGTTTGCAACTGCTTTTTACCACTTAATTAGAAGCACCAATTAAATTGTTGTGGTGTCGTCTGTTATATATTTTATTTTAAAGTGCTAGAACGTCAAAATGTGTAAATAAAGCTCTTGCACCGTGTTGTAAGTGTGTCCCATTGGGTGATCAGAAGTTCTTACACACACTTGTGGTCTTCACACCCACTTGAACACCAGGCCAAATACAGGAAATACATCATGTAAGCTGACGAGTGGTCATGCACCAGTATTGAGACAGGCTCTCAGTGTGTCTGGAAGTAGAAGTCCTCCACCTAGTGGTAAAAAGCAAACACGGCAGGCAACACATCTTATGAAGCCTGTTGCCTATAAAGATGCATTATAGAAACTGCAAATAGAAACCATTTCTAAAATAGAATCATAACGTGGCGGCTAATTAGGATAAAAGCTCTGATTAACATGGAAAAGATTCCTTTTATCGTGTCTGGTTAGGACACGGTGCATTATAAGACATAAATTATTTTAAGAACTGTAAGAATAGCCTTTTAATGCATTATATATATCCTGGCTTCAAAGAAAGTGTTACTGCTCCAGACAAACTGTTGTGAGAAAATCAAACCAAACATCGATCAGATTTCAGTGTTTTATCAGGTATTTACAGACATGAGAAGCATTATAGAACAAGCTCACAAAATTACGTGTTCAGCAGTTCGACAAAAAGATTGTGCGTGTCTCGGATATTCATTCAGTCCTGATACGGTGACCGGAGGTATATTAGTCCAGTGGTTAGCTCTCTAAATCACACACACACTTTGTAGTGGATTTATCAAATTAAACTTAATTAACCTAAATTACATAGAAATGTCCTTATTGGCATCACATGCAAGAAGAAGTTTGTAGGAATGTGCGGTCTTCAACATGGCACATGTTTAAAGTTCACAGGTCAAACTTCCACATTACATCTCTTCCTCCTCCTCATCCTCCTCTGGCAGGATTCCAGGACACGGTTCCATGGTCACAGCGACACCCATTCCACTGCGCCCGACAGGCATATCCGTTAAATACGTCCATACATTACTGCCCGGACAGTAGTACTCCACGCTGGACAAGAAACCGCCCTGATTGAATCCACCTGAAATGGAATAATATTACAGATTATTTACATTTATGCATTAAATCCAAAGCAACTTCCACTGCATTTGATCAATTCATGCATTCCCGTCCACCAGTCCAGCTCACCTAACACATAAATCTTGCATTGGTAGACTGTGACTCCGTGTGCGCTGCGGCACTGGTTCATAGAGGCCATGGGTTCCCACACGTCTCGAGCCACGTTATATCTCTCCATCGTTTTGAGTTGGGTTTGACCATCGTAGCCGCCAACTGCGTAGAGGTAATTATCCATACACACCACCCCTACAGACAGAGCAATAAGAGTTTACTATTTGAAGTATGGAGCAATGAAAGTGAATGGTGACTGTCAAAGCAACACTTTTATGATGCTTTTATGAGGCTTGACAGTTCCTGGGCCCCATCTACATTCATTCTTTCTGTCGATTGCACAGGTAATTCTTCAACTCTTCAGATATGAATTATTGATGATTATATAACACAGTTTTATCAGTTACAGTACATGCTGTATTGTTGCGCAAGACTGCAGTATCAAGCAGCTCTGGGAAGTGTGAATTCCTAGAAGTCCAGTCACCTTCATGGACTTTTAAAAAACAGTTTTATCTTGTGTATTTATTAACTTATGAACCAAAACATAGTGTATTAATTATTTACTTAGAAAGTTGTGTGTTATTTAGTAGAGGTCGATCAATCAGGTCAATTGACTGGCACAGATAACCGAATGCTGGAGTGGCTGAGAAGGGTGCGCTGTCATTATACAGTACGAGAGCGACCTCTAGAGGCAAAATAAAAACCATCACTGACACCTCGTGGAGTTTGTTTTGACACGTGAGACTGAGTGCTCCACAGAGACGGATGCTTCAGACGTGGCTTTAAAACTGACAATGAAACGGTATGTATACAGTACACTACCATACATGTTTCAATATCTTTATAAAGTCATTAATTGGTTGGCTGGACGCTGCATTAGTGGAGATCAGCCGTTTGTTTGCCGTCGAGGCTGAGAGGACGCTAACATTTGCAGTACCTCAAGTGGGTGACAAAAACGCGTCACGATTATCATCATGTGATCATCAAGTGAACATTTTGTCCTCAAAGTCGATGTGTTAGAAGCAGGAAAAATGGGCAAGCGTAAGGATTTGAGCGAGTTTGACAAGGACCAAATTGTGATGGCTAGATGACTGGGTCAGAGCATCTCCAAAACTGCAGCTCTTGTGGGGTGTTCCCGGTCTGCAGTGGTCAGTATCTATCAAAAGCGGTCCAAGGAAGGAACAGTGGTGAACCGGAGACAGGGTCACGGGCGGACAAGGCTCATTGATGCACATGGGGAGCGAAGGCTGGCCCGTGTGGTCTGATCCAACAGATGAGCTACTGTAGCTCAAATTGCTCAAGAAGTTAATGCTGGTTCTGATAGAAAGGTGTCAGAATACACAGTGCATCAGTTTGTTACGTATGGGGCTGCAGACCAGTCAGGGTGCCCATGCTGACCCCTGTCCACCGCCGAAAGAGCCAACAGTGGACACGTGAGCATCAGAACTGGACCACGGAGCAATGGAAGAAGGTGGCCTGGTCGGATAAATCACGTTTTCTTTTCACATCATGTGGATACCCGGTGCGTGCGTCTGTTACCTGGGGAACACATGGCACCAGGATGCACTATGGGAAGAAGGCAAGCCGGCGGAGGCAGTGTGATGCTTTGGGCAATGTTCTTTGACACGTACCACCTACCTAAGCATTGTTGCAGACCATGTACAGCCTTTCATGGAAACGGTATTCCCTGGTGGCTGTGGCCTCTTTCAGCAGGATAATGCTCCTGCCACAAAGCAAAAATGGTTCAGGAATGGTTTGAGGAGCACAACAACGAGTTTGAGGTGTTGACTTGGCCTCCAAATTCCCCAGATCTCAATTCAATCGATCATCTGTGGGATGTGCTGAACAAACAAGTCCGATCCATGGAGGCTCCACCTCACAACTTACAGGACTGAAAGGATCTGCTGCTAACATCTTGGTGTCAGATACCACAGCACACCTTCAGGGGTCTAGAGGAGTCCATGCCTCGACGGGTCAGGGCTGTTTTGGCACCAACACAATGTTAGGAAGGTTGTCATAATGTTATGCCTGATCGTTGTACATGCGTGTCTAATTTCAATGATATGGCCTTTGTGTAGATGTTTAAAGATGGCCATCTTTAAGCATGAGTGGATTTATATGAAATGGTGACACTTTATAATAAGAGTCTATCTGTAACATTAAGGTTAATAAAAGGATTGTTAATTTTTAATGTGTATCTCTAAACATTAATGCACTATGAACTAATATGAATGATTAAAGTATAATTAATATATTCATTTTTTTTTTTTAAAAAGTAAAGGTACATTTTCATGGTTCAGTACGGTTTTTAATTTTTGTAATAAAGTTCAGCACTATTTTGTGTATGCTTGTTTTCATTCAATATCCATTTTAAAAACTATCTGTTGATTAATCAGTTATCGGGCAGCGTGGGCCAACCTAGCCAATCGGTGAAATCCATGACTAATCGGTCGACCTCTATTATTTAGTTTATGTTTGATCCAGGTTTATTATTACAACTTACAAAAAGCGATTCATCTTAAGGAGGAAATAACATGACAAGAGCAAAGTTTCAAACACTGAATAGTACAGTATTATGTCTTCTTATGTGGTTTTGATTAGATTTGATGTAGTCGTTTGTTCTCTTCTGTTCATATTGTTGCCTTTAGTCACTTTTATATAATGGCAGGATTCATGCACTACATCACATGACTGTGGTTAACATGTCAAGTAAAAGAAAGCAGTTCCAATTCATTAATTTGATAAATGGTGCAAAATATTTACCGAGGCCGCTCCGAACTGTGTTCATAGGTGCCACGTGCTGCCAGGTGTTGGTGTCAGGTTGAAAGCGCTCCACCGTGTTCCACCGGTTGTCCCCGTCGAATCCCCCCACCACATACAGACTCCCCCCACACATGACCACGCCGGCCCCCAGTCGTGCCACTGACATCGGGGCCACAAACGTCCAGCGGTTTGTCTCTGGGTCATACCTGTAAAAACAAACAAGCCAGAAATCTTTACAAAACCAGTGGATAATGTATGAATATGTTTTCCTTAGACATAATTGAAGAAGTCAATGTAAATATCTCAGGCTCATCACAATGATATCCAGATCCAAATACCAATCATAACTGCAAGCAATTCCCATTAGCTGTTATATCACCTTCAGCAAGAAGAGGTTGTATTTAACCTGCCAACAATGCAGTATCTCCATTTAAAAGCTTGTGAAGACAGCTACTGTTACAGACCCAGGAGTTTCTGTCTCCCAGCACATACCGAGTCTTGAATTTCACACATCTTTGAAACTGTAGATGATCTATCGACATTCATTGTTTGAATTTGTGTCTAGCTGTAATTCCTGAATAGAATACACGCACATTCTCTCCCTGCATTCCTGGACTGATTAACTTTCCGCTCAGATTTAAATGATCCTCAATAGGACTCACATGCCTCTGTTATGAATCTGTACTTGAGCTCTTCGAAAATTCTGTAACAAATCCACAGCAAAAGACGAAGTTAATGAGGTTTATGCCACTCACATATTCTGTTTGACATTGTGGCATCATGTATCTTGTTTATCTACTGTATACACACTACCATCTAAAAGATTTTTTTATCAGTTTCAAATGGGTGCTTTAGGATTCATCAATGAATCCTGAAAAAGAAAATGTATCAGTTTCCACAAGAATATGAAGCAGCACAACTGTTTTCAACATTGATAATAATAATAATAATAATAAAAATAAATGTTTCTACACAGAAAATCATCATATTAGAATGATTTCTGTAGGATCATGTGACACTGAAGACTGGAGTAACAATTATAGTAATATTTCACATTACTGTTTTACTGTGCTTTTGATTAAATAAATGCCGCCTTGGTGAGCATAAACAACTTTTTAAATTATTTTTAACATTTTAAAATGTTACTTTTGAACCCATATATATATATAGATTATGCGGTGTTGTAAGTTCAGCGTGCAGTTTTGCATTCTGTACAAAACTTGCGAATAAACTATAATCTCCACATTGTTTTGTAACTGGAAAAAATTATTTTCTTAAAATTTTTGTCTTGTTTCTAGTCAAAATATCTAAAAATTCTTAAATCAAGAAGCATTTACTAGACAAGTAAAAATGTCTTGTTTTGTTGAGTTTTTTGCTTAAGGGGGACCTATAATGCCCCTTCTCACAAGATGTAATATCAGTCTCTGGTGTCTCCAGAATGTGTCTGTGAAGTTTCAGCTCAAAATCCCCCACAGATCATTTATTATAGCTTGACAAATTTGCCCCTATTTGGGTGTGAGCAAAAACACGTCGTTTTTGTGTGTGTCCCTTTAAATGTAAATGAGCTGCTGCTCCCGCCCCCTTTCCAGAAGAGGGCGGAGCTTTAACAGCTCACGCTTCGGTTGCCAAAATGAGGATTGTCAGTAACGGTGTTCAGCCTTACATTGTTCAAACCGGAGTCGACACTGATGGAGAGACTCAGGAAGAAGTCCAACATGGCCACACCCCCTTTGTTGTGTGTTCTCGGGGGCGGGGTTTATGTAAATGTTAGGGTTTGTGATATAACCAACCCAGGAAGAAGCTTGTTGTAGTTCCTACCAGCCGTTTGTTGTAGTCCTTAAAAAGTGATTTCTGTAAAAGAAAATCTCTCTCTTTGCATTGAACTTTGAGCGTTGTAACTTTGCAAGTGTTGTTTATGATCAAACAGCAACATTACACACTAACTAAAGTTAAAAAAGTAATTATAATCAAGGACCCTTTTAAAACAAGCAAAATAATCTTGTTTTCTGTTTGAATTAAAATTATTTTGCTTACCCCATTGGCAGATTACTTTGCTTGTTTCAACTTAATTTTAACTTATTTTTTCACAAAACAATACAATAATTTTTAACTTGTCTAGTAAATGCTTAATGATTTAAGAGTTTTTAGATATCTGGACTAGAAACAAGACAAAAATACTAAGTAAGAAAAGCATTTTTTGTAGCAAAGTTGTTCTTATTTAGACCGCTCACTCCCTTACAAACAAGACTAATTAAATATAATTAATTCTAATTCATGCATTTATCATTATAATGTAGTTAGTTTGAAGTACACACTTCCTGCATATGTTTTGACGGTCTCAATAACCAAGGTAATAAATATAGCAACCACCTCAGTTCTTCTCAGTCCTTCCTTTCAGATTGAGATGCTGCTCAGGTTTAGGGTTTATAAGTTCATGCAAGGTCTAATCATCTGATCTGTCACCATTGGCTAATAAATATAATATATCATTACACGTATTGTGGAGATGCGTTTCTCCTGAAAGACCTGACCTGACTCTGTGCCGTGGAATGTACGTTATGAAACAGATTTGCCTGAAGCTTGTTAGTCAAGAGTGACTGCTCTGAAAAGAACAGAGCAAACCGATGGAAGTCAGAACACTTTCTGCATGACAAGCGTAGCGTGTGTATCGTGACCTGTCTGCTAATATTTCAGCTGTGTGAATGTTCTTCTGTCGGACAGGTGCGCAACGCAGTCTTTGGTGTAATACGAGCTCCGTCAACCAATCTGTCACTCTGCACTGTGCTAATGTTTTGATTCTGCCAGTGTACGTATAATAGGAAGGAAATATAACATAAAGGGGAAAAACCCCAGAGCGTAAAACACAAAACCTTTTTGAATGGTTTTCTTCCTGTCCCAGCCTTACCTCTCGACACTGTTGTGATGTGTAGAGGCATGCGAACCCCCTACGGCGTAAATGCTTCCGTCAATGACCCCGACACCCACCCGGTTTCTGGGCGTGTTGAGCGGAGCCAGCTGGGTCCACTGGTTAGTCATGGGGTTGTAGCAGGACAAAGATCCAGACTCCGTGTTGTTCTGCAGAGAGAGATTGCGTCCCCCTACCGTATAAAGGAGCCCGAACAACACGCAAGCCCCCAGCCCGCTACACGGAGATCCCATGTCAGCCAGCTTCAGCCAGATGTTCTTCCTCGGGTCGAAGGCTTCCAGAGAGTCCAGAGAGTGTTGCTTGTACCCTCCCGCTATGTAGATGAGCTGCGTCCCGCGATGAGGTGGGGGAGGCAGGGGTTTTCGAAGAGCCATGTCCTGGAAGATCTTGGACAGGAAGTCCTTGCAGGAGTTGGCCTTGCTGAGGATGGGGCAGGACTGCAATTGCCTTTGGAGGAACGTCGGCGGCAGCGCGTAGATGTGGACCGCATTGAGGAGGGCGTGGAAGTACTGCGCGCGGCTCTCCGCGTCCCAGCGTACCCAGTCGATGCAGGCCTTGTAGACCTCGCTTTCGCAGAGCACCTTTAGACTGTCCTGACTGATCAGCTCCAGCAGCTGGCAATGGGACAAGCTGAAGAACTCCTCCTCTTTGGTCACCTGTGACACGGGCATGGAGGATAGTTAGATCGGAAAAGTATACTGACTCTTTGAATTTGCTTATTTGTAAATAGGCATTTGCATAAATATTCATAATATGTCAATTACATGTGAGGAATAATACATTAAAATATAGCTGCAAGCAGCAGTTATCGGGGTTCAAGGTTTTAAGGCCTTAAGCACGTGTAATAATTTTTTTTTGTTTTATTTAGCAAGCCTGTAACTGTTTCGATCATAGATGGAAAAGACCATTTACAGACAATACAGGCAATTTACCATAGGAAACATATGGGTTTTAAAGCTTTTTAACAGTTATCGAGGTTGAGCCAAAAACCTAGTACTAGTTCACCAAAGTTGGTTTTTGAAATAATCTCCAATATTTAACAAATGATTCGATTGACAGCGGCGGTCCTAGAGGCAAAGTTTCTCAGAATGAGGAGTTCTACCACGTGGTATGAATGTTGTGGGCGTGTGTGAAAAATCGTGTGATATACAATCCTTTACGCACATGAAAAATGGGAAGGCACCCCCTGGTGGCCGATTTCTTTTTAATTTCTCACAGGCCTCTAGGGCTGTGAGTCAAACAGGCCCAGTGAGTTTCGTTCTGATTGGCCTCCGTTAACCCTGTCTGATAGCAGCTCAAACTTCATTGGCCGATGGCAGACATGTTTTTTAAGATATGTCAATGTCCTCATAGACAGTCGTGGCCACTTGGACGAAGACACTGCATGCCATTTTTCAAGTTGATGGGACTAACGGTGAAGTAGTTATAGCAGTTTTCCTGTTTTTTTTCCTGTTATAGCACCACCAAGTGGCCAGTCGCCACGTCCTTTTTCACGTGACCACAGAATGAGCTCTTACATAGGTGTACCAAGTTTGTTGAAAATATCTCATTCCGTTCATGAGTTATAGCCATTTTAGTAAAAGTGGCTCCGCCCACTTCGAAAGTTTTTGGCGGCCTTTTAGGGATTAGGAATCTGAATTTCTGAACTTTTTTTTGATCATTGACTATTGATAATCAGACTCCAGAGAATCTGGCCGCACTGGTTTGATTCTGATTGGGTCAAAAACCTAGGACTAGTTCGCAAAAGTAGGTTTTTCAAAAAAATCCAAAATTGAGCACAATTGAGCCGTTGTGTTTGGAGCTGCATAGGAATATGGAATATATATATAAATTGGGTCATGGCTTAATGACCATGGGAAAATGTGAGTTTTCTGGTACTTTTGTTATGGTAATTACATTTATGCATTACATTTAATTTTTGAGCTTTATTTTTTGAGTATAAATCACCATCCACTTTCAGCTCACACATTGTGTCATCTCTTTTTTAACTGAAGAAGGGTGAGTAAATTGGGTGTTTGGGTTAACTATTGCTTTAATGCATGATTCATCTGACACCTGGATAATTTATACGAATCAATATCCATCTGTAAGACAGACCCGAGTTCCATCGACAGATCAATTAGCTGCACAGCACCGTTCTCCACAGCCTTCATTCATTCACAGACTGTTAGAGGTCAATGGCTCAGTACAGTTACTTAAGAGAGTGCAGCGGGTGGCAACTATCGACCGCCGCTGACAGAGTCACGCACCTCATTGAAGTGAGTGTTGATGTACTCTCTCGTGCGCAGGTGCAGCTCGGTGCAGCCGATCTCCTCTGCGAATCTCGAGATGCCTATGACATTAGATGGCTCCAGGCTCTTTGTGAGGAAATCGCAGCATGCCTTGGCCACTTCTTCCATCTGATAGCGCATCGCTGTCAAGAGGACGTGAAGAACGCACTTCTCGCCCACTGTGATGCGGGAGGTGTAGGCGAAGTCGATGAGGCGGCTGATGACCGCCGGACACACGTCCCGCAGCGTGACCTCTGAGGCATGGCATTCCTTGAAGTTGCTGGTGAACATGGCTTTGAAGTAAGGACTGCAGGCAGCCAGCACCAGTTTATGCACCTGGAGAATGTAGAAAAAGCTGTCAGACACACCTGAAACTAAATCATGAGAGCTGTACAGTATCTGCCATGTACTTGTAATTACAATTAAATGCCTTAACATGTACTGACATAATTCTTCGCTTGTAATGAGAACGATTTATCTTTGTACTCTGTAATTTGCAGTGCCAGGGCATTTTTGTAATTGCATCAGCTCAAAATTTTAATATTGAATGGAAAAAGTCCTGATTTTGACATATAGCCCCAAATAAAATCACAAAATACCCAAAACTACTGTATGCTAACATTGTTCTCCATCATGCAATTGTTAATTGTGAGAACTTCAACTCCATTAAAGCAAATAAATAAGCAAAAACTCTGGTGGGAACAGACTGTGCTGGAACGGGAGATCTCAGGACACTAAGTAGAATACGGGTGCGTCTCGATCAGCTCGTGAATCAGTACATCGTGTACATGAATTTGGCACTGGTAAGGACAGTAATGGCTCACTGCACATTGAGACACTGATGACTATTCCCAGCGACATGACAACGACCTCATTGTACTGGTATTTATGACCAATGGCAGAGCTGATATCTTTATAACATTGTTTTAATGTTATTTAAAGTGCATTGTGATAAACATGCAACATTTCAGCTGTGAATAAATGATAAATGTTAGCTAGATTATGTTCATTACCTGTCTAGCGATTAAGCTGACAAATAATTAAATAATGGTTTGTATTTTAAAAAACATCTGTCGTGTGTCATTATGGCAGTGAGTTGGCACATTTCAGAACTTCTGTTAAGGGAACATCGATGCTCCCTGGTTTTCACGCTGGACTTTTTAGGGAGCGAACGTTTGAGTGCACTGCAACTGAGACAGCCCTTAAAGGATTAGTTCACTTCAGGATTAAAATTCCACGCATTACGTAATCATGTTGGAAAGGTCACGCGTGACGTAGGCAGAAGTACTGATCCAGTGTCTACAAAGCGAACAAGCAAAGAATAAGTCAAACACCCTTTACAAAAAAACATAAAACGATTTTAAAGTTGGAGGAGAAAATGAGATGGAGTTTTTTGCTCTACCACGGTACTTCTGACTACTTCACGCGTGACCTTTCCAACATGATTACATAATGCGTGGAGCATCACAGAGCAGTGCAAGACGAGCATTTGTGGTTAAAAAGTATATAAATATAAATATATATATATATATATATATTTTTTTTTTTTTTTTTTTAAATGGCCGATGGTTTCTCTAGATAAGACTCTTATTCCTCGTCTGGGATCATGTAGAGCTCTTTGAAGCTGCACTGAAACTGACATTTGGACCTTCAACCCGTTGAACCCCAGTGAAGTCCACTATATGAAGAAAAATCCTGGAATGTTTTCCTCAAAAACCTTCATTTCTTTTCCACTGAAGAAAGAAAGACATGAACATCTTGGATGACATGGGGGTGAGTAAATTATCAGAAAATTTGAATTCTGAAGTGAACTAATCCCCTCTGGGCTTGGTCAGAACTGACCAAAAATTTTACGTTTTGAATTTTTAAAATGTTTTGCTTCATCAGAATGGGATGATACTTGATGACTTTTGTTGCATTATCTATGTGAACACACACAAAAAAACTTCGGTCACTTTTGACCGCAGAGCTACCAAGTATGCCCCAAAAATGAAGGGGATGGCCGACTCCCTGACCAGTGCCCTGACTATTGAACTGGAACGCTGATTGAGATGCCCCCTAAGACAGCTTTTTCACTTGGTACACCTTTGAGGACTCTCACCTTAAAATCCACTATCTTATCCTTGTACATCACATGTAGAACCAGATCACAGAGCAGCTCGTGATGCCGGAACTCATCCATGACCTGCATGGCTCTAGAGGGATGACTCTCAACCGTGTAATCCAAGTAACCATGACCCCTCATGGAGGGCACCACGATGGCGGAGAAATCCTCATCTTTAATGGGCCTCTTCTTTCTTGGACATATCATTCTCTGAGACCTAGAATGTCACTGATATACGTAGGAAATGGATGGCGACTGCAGTGAGAGAATGTCTAAATCCATCCGCGTGTCATGAAGAAATACAGGCACAACTGATGATCGCTTAGGGATAGAGAGCCATGTTTCTTCTGCCGGGTTAGAAGTCCGCCATACCAAGATCCTGTATCAAGCCAAGTTGGCATTGTTGAAATCTCCACAGTATATAACAAATAGATATTATAGCATTAAATCAGACAAATGCTGCTTTTTATCTTGTACAGAGGAGGTAAAAAGTCATTTTTTTTTATTTTGAAAAATTATTTTAAGCAATATTCTTTTCTTCCAAATGGTTATTGTCTTCTGAGATGGATTGTGTCCTTTCCACCCTGCAAAGAAAACAGATAAAACACTGAGAAATGTTTAGTTTATGCTTTCATTGTTTATCAAATGCATAATTGAATATAGCCAAAGATGATTGAGGAAGATATCTTAGATATACAACTAAACAAACACTACAATATAAAAGGAATACAATGGAAGCGTTATGCAAATCCTTCTAAAGAAACTGTCTTTAATTACAGACTATGTTGCACTGACTCGGCTGAATCAAGTTTCACTTCCCTATTCCTTGACGGATGTCAAGTACACTACCAAAGAAAAGTAAACAGCAAAGCCACACCCTCGTTCACAGACAAAACATGTGATTTCCTGCATAATACGGACAATACTTCCAAAACCATGCTTGAAATAGTTGTGTGTCAAAAGACCTTTGTGCGCACTAACATGGTTTTCGAGTGAAGGCCAAAGTCTCTGTTGTTGTTGTTCATCAGAGATTAATTTTTTTCATGGCTTATGCAACGTCCCACACTTGCAGGTCATCCCTGTTGCTGTTATTGCACAACCCAGAGTCTCTTATTTGTCTTAAAGCACAGTTTATCACAAGACTTCTCTTCAGCCGTGGTTTCTATCCCTCATAAAGGCTCATTGTGTCATGCTCCCACATGCCATATTGCAAAGCTGGACTTTAACATGCTGTGCTGTGCACTCTGGTGGGATTAACCATTAACTCGCTGCTATTATAGAACAGAAAGTGAAAAGCACTGGAACTTTTCTGGTAGGTGCTGCCAAGTGAACTCTTGTCCTGGTTAACTACCACGATGCTGATGCAATTAAAGGAATAGTCATTATTTGCCTACCCTTGTGTCATTCGAAACCTGTATGCCGTGTCTGTGGAATATTTATGAAGAACCTTTACGCAGCACTTTCCATACAATGGCTAGGTTTACATGTGCACCAACTGTCAGAGTGAGGAATTACTCGAATTAGTATAAGTTTGCATGACATGGGCAGTCCTACTTTTATTAGTCTCTAAGAAATGTGGTTTTATCTGCCACTTTGTACCTCAAGCTACAACACGAAATATTAAATTAAAATTCATTTCACCTGTCTGATGCTTCTTTTTAGTGTTGTCAAAAGTGTCAAATGTGACGCTTTGAGCGCTGTTGAGCAGATTCGTAAATACCTGTGATTGGCCACCGAGTTTCCGCACTCAACAGATATGTCTCTGATTGGCCATTGAGTTCACACACTCAACGGATATGTCTCTGATTGGCCATTGAGTTCACGCACTCAACAGATATCTCTGTGATTGGCCATTGAGTTCACACACTCAACAGATATCTCTGTGATTGGCCATTGAGTTCACACACTCAACAGATATGTCTCTGATTAGCTACAATGATCAACGGTTCAAAAACATGTTGTAAATAGACATCTTTGACGCTCTTCACCGAGCGCCTAGATACACATGGACTTATTCCAACTTACAGTACTACTCTAATTGTATTATAAGAATATGCTTTTCCATTGTTTTTCAGTGTAAACTAGATGGATGTCTGTGTAAAAAAAAAAAAAAAAAATGGAATGAGGGCAAGTAAATTCAGTTCAGCGTTGATTCAGTTTGATTCAATAAAGTTCATCAATTACGGAGGTAAGTGTAAATATAATGACAGAATTTTCTATTTGGAGTGAACTATCCCTTTAAAGTTATGAAACCCTAAAACACATTTTTCTTTAGATGTTAAGAGATATGTACCGGTTGCACATCAATGAAAACAACAACACTCATGTTTATTATTAAGGTAAAAGTGGTTATTTTTTCTATGCTATTTCATTCTTCTGGTTAAAAAACAAAACAAAAAACAAACTTGAACTAATGTCACGAAAGATGATAATACAATAAACTAATAAACTCTGTCAGCTTAAGGTAGCTTCAAGTATTAAATGTGGTTAAATGTCAAAATAACTCCAATATAATACACTTACTGTATTGTATTGTATTGAGTCATGTGGGGTGGGGGTAAATTAAGCGCAATCTGCTGTGACATCACAATCATGATGCATTGTGGTCTATAGATCTGCCTGAAGTGTACACGTTGAGTAGACTCGCAAACTTGAACGCACATCAAAATGGCGGCGGGGATTCCCCCGAGGGTAAGTCTGAGTGGAAACGCCCCCTACTGCTGATTGGCTACAAGTGTGTTGTGGTGCTCGGTCCGATCCACTTTCAACAGCATTTCTCGGAAATCACTTACTGCACCTTTAATACATCATAACACATGTAGTGTGCATGAGAGCTGTTTCTGCACAGAGTTTAACAACATAATGTGCTCAAAGTGCTCATCAGGGAGAAAGAGAGAGAGAGAGAGAGAGAGAGAGAGAGAGAGAGAGAGAGAGCGAAGTTCCACTGTGTCACAGTTATATATCTGAGGTTATTGAGAGTACAAACACCTCACTGATAAGTGCACCATGACACATCTCCTTTGCCCTGATAAAGAGCCAGTCAGTCTATGAGCAGACTGGAACGTGTTCATGACCATGTGGAGAACTGTGGATCATAAAGTCATGGCAGGGTGGTGATCACTGACCTGGAATCAGGCTGACGGGAAAGCCTTTGTTCAGATGAAGTTTCTAAGTACACTGAACTTTTTGCATAATGATCTATTTAACTTGAAAAGAGTCAGACGTGCTCACACACACACACACTGTAGGAATGCACTGCAGTGTGATTCACCGAGATGACTAATAATGATAGTTTAATTAGCTCAGGGCTCAACAATAAGGATGGCCTGATGGCCCTGGGCCAGTGTGAGAGAGTTTCGGGATAGTCTTATGAGGCCCTGTCAGAGGTTTATTTCGCACTAATGACCAGTTAACTGTACTTTATCCCTTACACAACTTCTAGCTATTATTGGTAAATAAATAACAATAAATTCATTTGCATTTGCAAAATTTGCACCCATTTGGGTGTACTAACACTAAAATAAAGAAAACATAAATGCATAAATAAAATCTGTGATGTGTCTATTTCTTGTGGGCTTATTAAAGGGATAGTTCACCTAAAAATGAAAATTATCCCATGATTCACTCACCTTCAAGCCAACCTAGATGTACATGACTATCTTCTTTCAGACGAACACAATCGGAGATATATTAAAAAATATCCTGGCTCTTCCAAGCTTTATAATGGTTGTGAATGGGGGGCCACGTTTTGAAGCCAAAAATAATGCAACCATCCATATTCAAAATAATCGATACGATTACAGGGGGGTTAATAAAGGTGTTCTGAAGCGAAGCGATGCGGTTTTGTAAGAAAAATATCCTTATTTAAAAAATTTTAAATTCAAATAACTAGCTTCCGGCGGACGACCGTATGCAGAATGCGCAAGTTGACTTGTGGCAATTGAGTAATCCTCTGATGCGATTTTTTTTATTTTTTTTATGGATGGATGCATTATTTTTGGCTTCAAAACGCGGACCCCCATTCACAACCATTATAAACCTTGGAGGACTAAGAATATTTTTTAAAATATATCTCAGATTGTGTTCGTCTGAAAGAAGATAGTCATATACACTAGGGCTGTGCAATATGGACAAAATAATCATATTGCGATTTTTTTAATGAATATTGCAATTGCGATTTTATTTGCGATTGTTTTTGCTTTTTCAATTATGCTACATTCTAAATGCATTCAGTGCACAAGAAGTGCATAAAACATTTCACAATTAAATAACATAGTATTAATAGCTTGATAAACAGAGATGGCATCTTTTGTTGAGTGTTTGTATAAGTCTTCGGAAGCCGTCTTTACTGACGATGTACGCAGGCACCATGTCTTTGCATATATGTTAGGTGATCGCGTCGGTAATTTCTTTGGGCCGTTTTGATCCTCTCTCATAAGGCGTGATGCTTGCAAATGCTTGAACAACGGATACTTGTTCAGTCTGTTCAGGCTGGTTTTGAGGTGTGCTTTTGTTAGTTTCGATGGACTTTGTCGACATGCATTGATCATACAGTTTTTTATGGTGCTGTTTTAAGTGCTGGAACAGGTTCGTTGTATTGCCGTTTCGTTGCAATAATCTCACAGGTCTTGCAAATTACCTTGCTCTCTGACACAACCTCTCTCCTGAATCCAAAATACTCCAAAATATTCTGAATTAAAATATAAATAAATGAATAAATAAAAATTGCAGTCTTATGCGATTTAGAAATTGCATGTGCTCAAATCGCGATTGTGATTAATTGCACAGTCCTTATATACACCTAGGATGAAGTTAAATCATGGGATCAATTTTCATTTTTGGGTGAACTATCCCTTTAAGAATTACCATATTAAAAAAAAAAAACCTAAGGAAATTTTATCGACGCGTTTATGCCAGATCCTGTTCACGTGGTTTCAGCTCCAGGTACACTGCTTCAACACTGTTGTTGTTGTTGTTTTTTGTTGTTTGTTTGTTTTGACACAAACATCGGAGTTTCGGTGACCAAAGTAACACTACTACAGAGTTGTATGATTTTACATAAAGAAAGCAATGTTTTATAAGCATTTTTCTCTTGCTTCTGGAACGGGTTTCTCGTGCAAGGCGCATGAAATAGAAAACCCGGAGTGGACTCCAAGCCCAGTGATTACAGAACGCTTTGGGCGTGGGAGGGGTCGCTCATATGGGTTGCTCCAGTCCGGCTTTTAGCATGTTCGTTGCTTGGTGAGACTCGAAGCTTGACGCTTCGGCTTGTTTCGGAACTAATTTCTTAGGCTGAGAAGAAATGTACGAAATAACTCGCCAAACTTTGCGTGAAACGTAAGTTACTCGATATTTTACACTAGCAATCATGCTGTAGCAGTAAATATCAGTAACGCTGATGTTTACCTGCAGTCTCGTGCCAATAACAGCCGCCTCAGTACAATATTAAGAACTCAACTACTCTGTCAGCACTTTTCTTTGGTGAAAAATAAACATGAAGCAGTCATTCAAGATTTTAACAACTGTGACACCATTTCGCACCCTTGATAAAATCACGCTGATTCGCGTAGGGAAGCAAAAATTACTTTTAGTTAGTTAGTTAGCACCGTGTCAAGCGCGCGCGGGTCTCCATCGACACCAGTGTAACGCAATCCTCTTTCTACACCCACTAAAACACTCACCTTGTATCAGGAACCGGCGACAGTTCTCCACTTACTTCCACTTGCCTACTGTCAGCACAGATGCTTTATTTAAGGAATGATGCTGATAAAATTAATAAATGAAGAGGGAAATGCCCTCCGCGCGCATTCACGAACAGAACGTTCCCGTAGTTGGCGCGTAAAAACGTCAAAGCAAAGCGCACACACACACAAAATCGAAAGTTTCCTGTGTCTCGAAGCTCCGCCGCCTTCCAGCTGTCAACTGGCAGTGTGAGGAGAAACGCGCGTGCACTCTGTCTGTCACTCACGCGCGCAGCAGTCTTCCAAACACACCGCGAAGCATGAGTGGTTAAGGAGGCTCGTGCACGCACTCTCTCTAGCGCGCTCCCGCTGGCAGCGCTCCAAACACAGAGTGCCATTGACATCAGCATGACTGTGCAACTCCTCTGTTCAGCTGAACCGAAAGCAAAGAATATCGAGGACTGTCACTTGATCTCATTTGTCATTTAAATGCATCCATCTCTGTCTGCTTCACGGTCTGGAAAGTTCTTTGCCAAAAATTCTCAAGGTTGTTATGTAAAAAGCAAACAGACACCCACTGGGAAACCCTTTTCCTAATCCTAGATGAAGTTTGTGTTTGCAGTGTATTTGTTTGGGCTTGTTGGGATTTTAATTCTTCCTGAGGCTTTAGTGAGTCAGAATATACAGTGACTGAGTGGAATTCCACAATAATGAACAAGCTAATCCACATTTTAAGCAGGGAACTTCAGCCTCACATGTCGCCCCCTCAAAAGTAGTGATTAACAATGTTGACAGGGAAATACCACAATTAAAACTGGTAAATGTTTAACAGAAATGATTGTTAATTAAATGGTTGTTTATAGATGCACAGCAACTTTATTATCTTAGCCATGGATACTAATGGGAGATTGTATGTAGAATGTGATATTTTTTACATCCCTAAGAGTCCAGTCTCTGTTGTTTGTATATATAATACATATATAGGCCTATATCAGATTTTATGGATCTCTGACAGATAGCATATTGTTTTACAGTAAGTAATTCCTGCAAGGTTTCCTGAAGATCATATTCCTTGTTGGGTTACACCCAGGCCTTTGACCTCAGCAGAATTTGTGAGGTTTGTTTTACTGATTCTTGCCTTGTCATGGCCTTAAGGAAGTCATCGACGCATGAACGTTGTTTTCCATGCAAATTCCACCAAGAGCAGGAGGTGCAAGAGCAAATACTGTTCCAACAAAGCACAGCGAAGTTTACTGTTAGAAAGATCAGGTTCATATGCGAAGCGTTTTATTATGGCAGCATTAGCACTGAATTCTTCTTCATCAGTTCCATGAAAGTATTTTAAACATTAAGCATTTATTTACTATGATAATTATAATAAATAATAAACTCATCTTTAACGTGCCACCTTTTAATGCTTGTCATGCAAGCTTTGGAAACAAAAATGCTGGGTTAAAAACAACCCAAGTTGGGTTGAAAATGGACAAACCCAGTGAATGGGTTATTTTAAGCAAATGGGTTGTTTTAACTCAGCAATTGGGTTGTTTCAACCCAATGATTGGGTTGTTTTAATCCAGTGAATGGGTTGTTTTAACCCAATGAATGGGTTGTTTTAACTCAGCGATTGGGTTGTTTTAATCCAGCGATTGGGTTGTTTTAACTCATTGATTGAGTTGTTTTAATCCAGCGAATGGGTTGTTTCAACCCAACGATTGGGTTGTTTTAACTCAGCGATTAGGCTGTTTTAATCCAGCGAATGGGTTGTTTTAACCCAATGATTGGGATGTTTTAATCCAGCGAATGGGTTGTTTTAACTCAGCGATTGGGTTGTTTTAACCCAGCGATTGGGTTGTTTTAATCCAGCGAATGGTTTGTTTTAACCCAGCGATTGGGTTGTTTTAATCCAGCGAATGGGTTGTTTTAACCCAGTGATTGGGTTGTTTTAACTCAGCGATTAGGCTGTTTTAATCCAACGAATGGGTTGTTTTAACTCAGCGATTAGGCTGTTTTAATCCAGCGAATGGGTTGTTTTAACTCAGCGATTGGGTTGTTTTAACCCAGCGATTGGGTTGTTTTAATCCAGCGAATGATTTGTTTTAACCCAGCGATTGGGTTGTTTTAATCCAGCGAATGGGTTGTTTTAACCCAATGATTGGGTTGTTTTAACTCAGCGGTTGGGTTGTTTTAATCCAGCGGTTGGGTTGTTTTAATCCAGCGATTGGGTTGTTTTAATCCAGCGAATGGGTTGTTTTAACTCAGCGATTGGGTTGTTTTAATCCAGCGATTGGGTTGTTTTAATCCAGCGAATGGTTTGTTTCAACCCAACGATTGGGTCGTTTTAACTCAGCGATTTGGTTGTTTTAACCCAGTGATTGGGTTGTTTTAACTCAGCGATTAGGCTGTTTTAATCCAGCGAATGGGATGTTTTAACCCAACGATTGGGATGTTTTAAACCAGCGAATGGTTTGTTTTAACCCAGCGATTGGGTTGTTTTAATCCAGCGAATGGTTTGTTTCAACCCAACGATTGGGTTGTTTTAACTCAGCGGTTGGGTTGTTTTAATCCAACGATTGGGTTGTTTTAACTCAGCGGTTGGGTTGTTTTAATCCAGCGATTGGGTTGTTTTAATCCAGCGAATGGGTTGTTTTAACTCAGCGATTGGGTTGTTTTAATCCAGCGATTGGGTTGTTTTAATCCAGCGAATGGTTTGTTTCAACCCAACGATTGGGTCGTTTTAACTCAGCGATTTGGTTGTTTTAACCCAGTGATTGGGTTGTTTTAACTCAGCGATTAGGCTGTTTTAACCCAGCGATTGGGTTAAATGTTTGTTTTATTTAACTCAACTATTGTTTAAAAATTACTGTATTTCTTGCTTAAAATGAACCCAGAGTATGTTGGAAATTAACAGTTATTAATATGTTTAATGTATAATAATGAAAAAATACACATTTATTAAATTGCTTATTAATAAATGTTTACCTTTTTATTATTATTGTTGCCTCTAGTAATTATGTGTCTGATTTTTAATTTCCAGCCTATTTTGGGTTCATTTTAAGCCAGACATACAGTAATTTTTAAACAATAGTTGGGTTAAATAAAACTGCCCAGCATGTTGGGCAAACATTTAACCCAATTGCTGGGTTAAAACAACCCTTTCGCTAGATTTGTCCATTTTCAACCCAACTTGGGTTGTTTTTAACCCAGCAATTTTTAGAGTGAAATATCAACATTTGGCATTGAGGACAGTTGCAGTTATTTTGTGTTCTTTCTTATTGCTCAACAAGTTAAAGGACTTTGTCCAGTATAAAATGCAAACCACTTTCACACACTGCGTGCGAGATCTCAGGTGTGCTCTTTCACTGCCAAGAGAATAAAGGAAATGCCAAACAGCACAATGACACAGCAGTTCAGAAGAACATGAGATTGACTGATCACCCTGCATGCACAGCATATTTCCACACAGCCTCATGCTATTATGTAACCCTCTGCACTTGTTTCTGACATTTATCAAATATTATTATATTATCATTATATTTATCATATAAAACCCATTCCACCAGTTTCATAGACAAGTTTTAAGTCAGTCCCAGACTAAAGTGCATGTTTGAGCTGTTTTAACTGAAAGCATAAAGTGTCAGTGCCATTGTTTTGTCTCAAGATGCACACCAGTAATGTTTTTTTCTAAGGCACATTTATAAAAGCTACTTAAATATCCGAATTAAACTAAGGCCTAATCCTGGCTTAATCTAAACCCAGTCTGTGAAACCAGGCCATTGTGTTTGATTGCTTCAGATTCATTGGTAATGTGTATTAAAGCAATTTGTAGATTGATTGGTCAGCACAAAAAAACAGAAAACTGAAAAATAATGGGTTTATATTTACATTTATATATTTTTGCAATTACAAATGGGCTAAATAACCATTTTTTACATGTTTTATGTGCTACTTAAGATGATTTGCATAGCCTGACAACTTTATTGCATTATTCATTTTGTATAATTCTCACTTTTATATTTCTCAATCCTGGATACAATTGTCAAAGTGAGTTAAATACACTGTGTTTGTGCTCCCTCTAATGGCTGCCTCTGAATGACACGCAGCTCAATTGC
Source organism: Ctenopharyngodon idella (assembly GCF_019924925.1). Taxonomy (NCBI): domain Eukaryota; kingdom Metazoa; phylum Chordata; class Actinopteri; order Cypriniformes; family Xenocyprididae; genus Ctenopharyngodon; species Ctenopharyngodon idella. The sequence continues at coordinate 187,393 of NC_067221.1, forward strand.
CTTGAGCTCTGCTTTATTTATGCAGAGTGACTTGTATGTTGTTTAACTTCCAAATAACTCACCGTAATCTTTAAGAAAATACAAAACAAAAGCATTGAGCAAAATATATTTGAACAGTATTTTTTGGCAGAACAATTCGAGCATGTAAATGATCACAGAATGTGTTGACTTTAAAGCTCTATTTTCTTAATCATATGATCAGCCCTTAGGGCTTGAGTCATGTATTTGAAATGAACAACAATACATTCCCCAAATTTTTTTCCTTTCACTAAGAGTATAACAGCATAAATGTATGGCAGAAATGCAGGAAATACTACAGGATTTGCATAACACGTTTGAGTAAGAGGATATGTGTGGAGTAAGTACGGTGGAATGAATAAAGAATTGGCAAAAGAAGAGAATGAAGGATGAAATATACTATACATTCTCCACTCATTTCTTTTTTGATTGTCGATGCATTTCACCCAGCACATTGAATCCAGATGGAACGAGGAGAAAGAGCAAGTTAACAACTCCGTGTCCCGTGGGATTTTCGGCTACACATTTGCTCGATCTTGCCATCACCGAGCGTATGGTTGATATACATCTGTCATGCATTATTCGAGGGGCTGCCAAAGGTGCTTCTCCGGCTTTAGAAACTATGTCAGGGGTATCTGTCAGAAATGATGATCTGATTTGTGTTTCTTTGACTGTTCATTCCATGTTAATTCACATTTATCTGTCCTAAAAAGAGGTAATAATACATTATAACATACATTACAATATAAACAAAGCTTAGCCGAGTCTGGAAAGGCTTTGACCCTACTTCAAACAAACATTTTCTCCCAATCAGCCAGGATTGTACCGCTGGGGTCAGTGACTGTCTCTGTGTATTAAGAGGAAATTGCTTGATTTACAGTGATTTCAGCACATGTTTCGCAGAGCTGGAGCCTCTCCCAGCTTTCCAGATATTTTTAAGAGGGTTTCTGCGATCGGACTTAAAGCACTGAGGTGTGTTGGACTAAAGTTTACCCCCCCTTGGGTAATCATCATTATATTGCCGCATGTCCAATTTGGGTTCCTCGGAGTGCTTCGAAACAAAGCGGCCAATGCTTTCACACTCGGCTTGAAGAGTCCAAGCCTCTGTCCCGAAGAGAATTCCCCCTGAAATCTTTATGGTGGGATAATTTGTTCCACATGCCAGAGCTCACCCACTAAATCACAGGGTCCTGCTAATCAATGCTTCCCTGTCTCATTATGGTGTGTTGTGCTGTCTCGGAGCAGGCTTCTGGAGGATAAATGTCCTCTTGGATACAGACAATTCCTTGAAGTCTAAGTCATGTTCTGGATAGGCATCACCTAGCTGGGTGTGTGTCCGATCGGAATTGGCCGAGAGATTTATGTTGTAACTCATTTGCTTGGAGGAAGTTCTTGTTTGCTTTTCTGTTTCTAACTATCTCTGTTGTTCTGTCTCCAAAGCAGAACTCTTTTAACACATCAGTCAGATACGCTAGTATTGGAGGAACTCTGCATAGCTAATGTTTTGGATTATTTTCCCATCTTTTAGGATTTAGTGAAAAGTATAATCACTCTCGCCCTTCAAGTTGATCCAAAAGTCGTTTAATGGACTGGATTATATTCCTAAAGACTCAAAGATCTGAGGCAGATGATCGTAAGACCATTTCCTCTAAAATCTGGAGCCTGTTTCTGGGTAAAATCACCACGTGCATGTCGAGTATTTCCCAGCTACAGCTACTTCGTTATACCTTGTTAATCTGTTTCATTTATCTCGAGCCTGCTGAGGTTGTTGTGATTACATTATCATGCTTTATTGTAAATGCAAATTTCCTGCACTCTGTGCTTGGGTGCTTGGTTAAATGCTTGGTTAAAGCTGGATTGTTTTAACCAGCGAATTGGGTTGTTTTAACCCAGCGAATGGGTTGTTTTAACCCAGCGATTAGGTTGTTTTAACCCAACAATTAACCTAGCAATTGGGTTGTTTTAACCCAGCAATTGGGTTGTTTTAACCCAGCGAATGGGTTGTTTTAACCCAGCGATTAGGTTGTTTTAACCCAACAATTAACCTAGCAATTGGGTTGTTTTAACCCAGCAATTGGGTTGTTTTAACCCACCAACTGGATTGTTTTAACTCAGCAATTGGGTTGTTTTAACCCAGCAAATGGGTTGTTTTAACCCAGCAAATGGGTTGTTTTAACCCAGCAAATGGGTTGTTTTAACTCTGCAATTGGGTTGTTTTAACCCAGCAAATGGGTTGTTTTAACCCAGCAAATGGGTTGTTTTAACTCAGCAATTGGGTTGTTTTAACCCAGCAAATGGGTTGTTTTAACTCAGCAATTGGGTTGTTTTAACTCAGCAATTGGGTTGTTTTAACCCAGCAAATGGGTTGTTTTAACCCAGCAAATGGGTTGTTTTAACTCAGCAATTGGGTTGTTTTAACCCAGCAAATGGGTTGTTTTAACTCAGCAATTGGGTTGTTTTAACTCAGCAATTGGGTTGTTTTAACTCTGCAATTGGATTGTTTTAACCCAGCGAATGGGTTGTAGCAATTTGGTTGTTTTAACCCAGCGATTGGATTGTTTTAACTCAGCAATTGGGTTATTTTAATGGGTTGTAGCAATTTGATTGTTTAAACTTAGCAAATGGGTTGTTTTAACCCAGCAAATGGGTTGTTTTAACTCTGCAATTGGATTGTTTTAACCCAGCGAATGGGTTGTAGCAATTTGGTTGTTTTAACCCAGCGATTGGATTGTTTTAACTCAGCAATTGGGTTATTTTAATGGGTTGTAGCAATTTGATTGTTTAAACTTAGCAATTGGGTTGTTTTAACCCAGCGAATGAGTTGTTTTAACCCAGCCGTTGGGTTAAATGTTTGCCCAACCTGCTGGGTAGTTTTATGAAACTCAACTATTGTTTAAAAATTACTGTATTGCTTGCATAAAATGAACCCAAAGTATGTTGGAAATTAACATTTATTAATATGTTTAATGAATAATAATTAAACAATAAACATGTATTAAATTGCTGTTGCATGTATTAAATTATTGTTGCCTCTAGTAATTATGTGTCTGATTTTTAATTTCCAGCCTATTTTGGGTTCATTTTAAGCCAGACATATAGTCATTTTTAATCAATAGTTGGGTTAAATAAAACTGCCCCTCAGGTTGGGCAAACATTTAACCCAACCGCTGGGTTTGTCCATTTTCAACCCAACTTGGGTTGTTTTTAACCCAGCATTTTTTAGAGTGTGAGGTGACATAACAATCTTAAGCATGCACCGACTCTTTTGCGTTACTCATAGACGTGATGCATGAGTAAACTGTTTGGAAGTGTAGCTTATATTTAGGAGCATATCTATCACATAACTTTTTAGAAGGCACATGCATGGAGTTATAGGATAAGAGCAGAATGAATGAATGTGGTGGGAGCTCTCCTGATGAATGGCCTTTGTCCCCTTCACAGACGTCGGATGACATCCCTCTTGTTAAAGCATTGTATGGTGATAACTGGAAAGGAAGTCCATTCACTCATTTACGAGACAGAACCAGCGTGGGACTAACGGTAAACCCGGCGTTTTTTCTACAACAGAATAAAGCACTGCTTTGTGGCTTGCTGACCCACGGGCGAACTTACTGTCATGGTTATTGTTTCAAAATATACATTGTCACCGAATGAGTGACTCAATGACTAGGACCAGATCTCCAGCCTCTCATAACCACCATTAGTCAAACATTAGTCATGACAACTTTGAGGCGCTGGTATTGAATTGACATGAATTTTCCATTGATTTAAACTCTGTACAGACAAAGAGAGAGGGAGAAATTCAGTTTTATCACATTTTTTATGTTTTTGGAAACTAGTGATTAAATTTATTACACATTTTCATAGCAGAGCGATTGCCTAGATGTGAATGAAATATTCCTTTTTTTCTTTCAACTTATTGTCATTATAATTCTTTCTCTATTTAAATGTTTAATTATAATTACATTACATTGATACCTATACTGTATATAATTATATTTACAGTTTTTTGTTTGTTTGTTTGTTTATTTGCATTTTTTCCATATGAAAACCATTCGGCAGAACTGTATAAAATGTATTCAAAAACTGTTTTTCTTTTTATAATCCATAGAATATTTGAGCATATGGAATTTATAAAAGAGTATTATGTCGTTTTTTGGGTCATACACTAAAAAATGCTGGGTTAAAAATAACCCAAGTTGAGTTTAAAATGGTGAACATTTATTAATAAGCAATTTAATAAATGTTTATTATTTAATTAATATTTATTAAACATATTAATAATTGTTAATTTCCAACCTATTTTGGGTTAATTTTAAGCCAGCCATATAGTAATTTTTAAACAATAGTTGTTAAATAAAACTAGCCAGCACGTTAGGCAAACTTTTAACCCAACCGCTGGGTTAAAACAACCCAATTGCTGAGTTAAAGCAACCCATTTGCAGGGTTAAAACAACCCAGTTGCTGAGTTAAAACAACCCATTTGCTGGGTTAAAACAACCCATTTGCTGGGTTAAAACAACCCATTCGCAGGGTTAAAACAACCCATTTGCTGGGTTAAAACAACCCATTTGCTGAGTTAAAGCAACCCATTTGCAGGGTTAAAACAACCCAGTTGCTGAGTTAAAACAACCCATTTGCTGGGTTAAAACAACCCATTCGCAGGGTTAAAACAACCCATTTGCTGGGTTAAAACAACCCAGTAGCTGAGTTAAAACAACCCATTCGCTGGGTTAAAACAACCCATTCGCTGGGTTAAAACAACCCAGTTGCTGGGTTAAAACAACCCAGTTGCTGAGTTAAAACAACCCATTCGCTGGGTTAAAACAACCCATTCGCAGGGTTAAAACAACCCATTTGCTGAGTTAAAACAACCCATTCGCAGGGTTAAAACAACCCATTCGCTGGGTTAAAACAACCCATTCGCTGAGTTAAAACAACCCATTCGCTGGGTTAAAACAACCCATTCGCAGGGTTAAAACAACCCATTCGCTGGGTTAAAACAACCCAGTTGCTGAGTTAAAGCAACCCATTCGCTGGGTTAAAACAACCCAGTTGCTGGGTTAAAACAACCCATTCGCTGGGTTAAAACAACCCATTCGCAGGGTTAAAACAACCCATTCGCAGGGTTAAAACAACCCATTCGCTGGGTTAAAACAACCCAGTTGCTGAGTTAAAACAACCCATTTGCAGGGTTAAAACAACCCATTTGCTGGGTTGTTTTTATCCCAGCATTTTTTGGAAAATTAAATATAATATTCAAATTACAGATGTGAGACAGACATGCATGGTTTGAGACAAGGGGTGAAGATGGCAAGTTCTTCCAGACTCAGTCAATTAACACGGAATGTAATTATTCAGCTTTAAGTGACTATTCATAAAAAGGCAGAAGTTGAAAGACTTGTTCTGACCCACAGGTAGGCTGAAGCTTCGGGATTCACGCGGAGAGGGAAACAAGAACTGCTCTAGATATACAAGACCTGCTCGAGACAAGAGGAGGGCACAGACAGGAGGAAGGGTGGAATAAAACGAAAGAGGCAAAAATGACTTGGAACTGTGTGGGAAGACATGGGAGGAGCTTGCAAAGTACTTAGATGTGTCCTAGCAGTGCCTCAGCACGATGCTAAAAGTAAAAGAAGAGGACGAATGCACCGTCGCATTAACAGAGCATTTGGCGGATATTCTTTAAAGTTCTGTCTTGTGGAACATCCGCGTGACCGACGCGAGCAGCGCCGCGCCTGACGCTGGATCATCGGCTGCACTGGAGCTGGAGTCGCGGTGGCATGCGTGGATCAAATATTCCCGCACACACCAATAACACTCTCGTGTCCTGAAAGAAAGAAAGCGAACATTTCTCGTAAGATGATCTGGTTGTTGTTTTTGCTCCTCTGTGCTGCCGGCGTGTTGTCGTCTTCCACCCGTGAGTACATTAATATGTGTGTGTGTGTGTGTGTGTGAGTGTGTGTATGTGTTCTTACGTGCCTTCTTCATAGAATGGGATTAGTCTCGGAACTTGGCGTGTTCAGTATTGGATTTACATTAGTAAATATAATAGTTTGAATAGAATGGTAACTTTGAAGTTACTTAAAGTGATCATTAAAAAAAATAGTTACCCAGCATCTGCAAAGCATGATATAGATCAATAACAAATTAAGATGTACCAGGTACGTTTTATTGTATTAATACATTCAAAACAAAACAAAACAAAACAAAACAATAGTTCTCATTTTACATGGTTTTCTTGTCACATCACAACAATATTGGCTTTTTTAATATTTGTTATTGCCAAACTTGTGGGCATTTTTTCACTACTTTAAGATGTGAAGCCCCACACTCTAAAAAATGTTGGGTTAAAAACAACCCAAGTTGGGTTGAAAATGGACAAATCAAGTGATTGGGTTGTTTTGACCCAACCTGCTGGGTAGTTTTATTTAACCCAACTATTGTTTAAAAATGACTATATGTCTGACTTAAAATGAACCCAAAATATGTTGGAAATTAAAAATCAGACACATAATTACTAGAGGCAACAATAATAATCAAAAGGCGAACATTTATTAATAAGCAATTTAATAAATGTGTATTGTGTAATTATTAAACTTATTAATAAATGTATATTTCCAACATACTTTGGATTCATTTTAAGCAAGAAATACAGTAATTTTTAAACAATAGTTGAGTTAAGGCAAGGCAAGGCAATTTTATTTGTATAGCACACTTCATAAACAATGGTAATTCAAAGTGCTTTACATAAAAAAAGAACCAAATACATAATAATAAAAATGGAACGCATAAGAAATAAAAAAATAACATTAAAAACAGAGAATGCCACTATCTGGATGGAAGAGTTAGGAAGTTTCAGGGAGTTTTTTGTTGTCCGTCAGAGCAGATCTAAACGGATCTATCCATCAGTAAATAAAACTGCCCAGCAGGTTGGTCAAACATTTAACCCAACCGCTGGGTTTGTCCATTTTCAACCCAACTTTTGTTTTTAACCCAGCACTTTTACAGTGTACAGAAATGTCAAAATTACCTTAGTAATTTTTTATCTCTGAAATTGGAAACATGTTTACTGAAGAAGAGGTGCATTGAGGTCATTTTTGTATGAAAATATTTTTAATTAATGTAATATTTGTTGGAGAACAGCATTAAATCTTTTATTTACATTGTTTTAAACTGCTTGGTTTAACAGATTGGCCAATTGTGCAAATATTGCACTGTATTATAAAAGTATGCTAATGGTTAAAATCTCAAAAGGTCAGAGCATGATTAACCCACAATAATACCCTGACATCATGTTTCTTAAGCTTGTTTTTATAATGAATATGTGGCCGCAGGACAAGGTTCACCTCAAATCAACACTGAGATGATGAGCTCTGTTCGGTGAAATATAGGTGCTTGTGAAAGTTTAATTTGCTTTTAATGAACTGCAGAGAACAATGTATCAGGATCAAAGGGCATAATTGCGTTGTAAATAACAAAGGGCTAAATTATTAATAGCTATTGTGAAATACATTAACAATGCGAGCGTTTAGCACATTCCCCTTACGTGATATTTGCAGGTGTTGTTGGAGGGGAAGATTAAGACTAATTACATCTAATGAAGTATTGCCTCATTCACACCCTCAGTGCCAGGCAGGGAATCGAGAAGTGAAGTGCATTACACTTCCCTCTCCTCTAGTTAACATTAAACGCACAAACGTCAGGCTGACTTTTTCTGGGCCTCAGTGAAATATAAACACAGTTAAAAGGAAGAAAGTGTGTAGACAGAAGTAACCTTTTAAAAGATCATTGCGGTTTGACAACACGGTCGGGCAGGAATGTCCAAAGGGTGGTCCCGCTGTTCCCCGTCTCAGCCGTAAGATGTGCATCCAAGAGTTTCCCTCGCTTACCTCATGAGACCTTGTGATCCGAGACCAAACTCATTTACTATTCAGACACCTGTGATAAATACTTGTAATTGCTGCTGTCATTAAACGGTTTGAAATGTTTTCGAGGTTGAATTTTGTAATCTACTGAAATGAAGCAGCACCATGTGAAGACTAGTCGAGAGTTCATTAGTGTTAAACGATGATTTGTATCTTTCTCCTTTGATGCGGAGAGAAGATTTCACTCTTTTTCCTCTGAATATGTAATCTCTCTTTTAAGGTTAGTCTATCTATCCATCTTGATGTAATTACATGTAATCAGTTCCCTCGTCACCTCCATTACCCAATTGTGCTGAATTAAGACTTGAGGGATTCCACACTGTCACATTACACGGGCGATAATGAACTCCAACAGGGTTTATGAAATTATAATTGTGTGTGAGTTCCTGTTTGGGATCTTTCAGCGCAGTGATAGACGCCAGACTTCTGAAACACTATTCTGGAATACTTGATGGTTATTGGTCAGTCGCAGCTTTCTACACTCTGGGTTAAAAACAACCCAAGTTGGGTTGAAAATGGACAAACCCAGCGGTTGGGTTAAATGTTCGTCCTGGGTAGTTTTATTTAACCCAACTATTGTTTAAAAATGACTATATGTCTGGCTTAAAATGAACCTAAAATAAGTTGGAAATTAAAAATCAGACACATAATTACTAGAGGAAACAATAATAATCAAAAGGTGAATAATAAGCAATTATTATTCATTACACTTTAATAAATGTTCATTTATTAAACAGGTTGGAAATTAACATTTATTAACATATTTTGGGTTCATTTTAAGCAAGAAATACAGTCATTTTTAAACAATAGTTGAGTTAAATAAAACTACCCAGCAGGTTGGACAAACATTTAACCCAACTGTTGGGTTAAAACAACCCATTCGCTGGGTTTGTCCATTTTCAGCCCAACTTGGGTTGTTTTTAACGCAGCATTTTTTAGATTGTATGGTCAAATAATGTTTTAATGACCTATAAACTGTATATTAAACATTAAATCTTGCAAGCAGTAATTTTTACACTGTGCTAGTTTCATATCTTTTTTTGCTAGCACTTTATTTTACGGTCCTGTTCCGCATGTACATACTATTATTATAGCAATTACAATAACTGGGTTAGGTAACTTTATTTTAATGTGATGTACTTACATGTTTCTACAAGTACTTACTATAGTATTAACAGTAAATTATGCATAATTACAAGTAACTAACCCTACACCAAACCCTACACTCACAGCGATTGGGTTTTTAACCCAGCAAATGGGTTAAATGTTTGACCCAACCTGCTGGGTAGTTTTATTTAACTCAACTATTGTTTAAAAATGACTGTATTTCTCACTTAAAATGAACCCAAAGTATGTTGGAAAGGAACATTTATTAATAAGTTTAATGAATAATAATTAAACAATAAACATTTATTAAATTGCTTATTGATAAATGTTCACCTTTTGATTATTATTGTTGCCTCTAGTAATTATGTGTCTGATTTTTAATTTCCAGCCTATTTTGGGTTCATTTTAAGCCAGACATATAGTCATTTTTAATCAATAGTTGGGTTAAATAAAACTGTCCAACACATTGGGTCAAACATTTAACCCAACCGCTGGATTAAAACATCCCATTTGCTGGGTTTGTCCATTTTCAACCCAACTTGAGTTGATTTTAACCCAGCATTTTTTAGAGTGGGATAATGTACAGTCATGTTCCCTTTCATAGTAAACGGCTATTATCTTCTTTTCTGATCATCTAGCGTATCCCACATTGCTCTGATTTAGTCTGTCACCATCAGCCTGTTTGATGTGTTAGTCACGAGGTCGGTCTGTCTCCTCCTGTAACATCATATAACATGAGCTCAAACCAGACAGCCCATAATAACCAGCTCTAACCTGCTCTATCTCGTCCTCCTCAGAGGTGGCCACCATCTTCCCTCAAGACCCCGCTCTTCCCATCGGCTCCAGCCTGACAGCCACATGCTCCGTCAACCCAGACCACGGCGTTCACGCGGGCTCGCTCTATTGGACGCTAAACGGGAAGCGTCTTCCCAGCAGCACCTACAGCGTCTTGAGCCCCAGCGTTCTGAGCGTCACCCTCCCGCGGCTCTCCGGCTCCCGCCAGCGCTCCGGAGACAACCTCGTGTGCCATAACAGCGGGGGTCATGTGCTGGCCGGCTCCTGCATCTATGTTGGCAGTGAGTCTCGTCTACCATATTGTTCGTATTTGCTGCTGAGTGTGTTTAATTGCCGATTGTGAACGCCGTCCAACTTAAATGCAATGAAATGGGTTTTGTGGGTAAGATCAGGGAATACGGATCAGACCTGGAAGTATTAGACGGTCTTTATGATCTGACCCCTGCCACTGGGCCACAGTTGTTGCAGTATTTAATGTTTTCTGCCCGTCCACCAATGAACTGGAGAGTTGTTTAAGCCCCTTAAGATAGCTATCTGTTCCACTGTTATGCTTTTAGCACCTGTGTGGTCCATTATCGGCGCTTTCCTCGACTGACGCGTATGACAGAACAAATGTACCGCATTTGTCAAGTTACATGGAATGGTGGCAGTATGGAAAATTACAAACACACACACACACACACACACACACACACAGAAAGGCGGAAATTGAGAGAGCGAGACAAAGTCGAGGAAGCGAGTGTCTGGTCATTTGGAAAAAAGATTGAAGGCAAGAAATGTAGAGACGTGGTAAGGATAAGTGTGTGTGTGTGTGTGTGTGTTGACTCAAGCTCTCTGTGTCTCTGAGGTCTCCTCTCGAAGGTTCGGCTCATATAATCACAGTCTTACACTTAGACGCAGTGTCTTTTGTTCTCAGCTGAATGGAATCTTGGCCCCGTTCCTGAACTTAAATGAGGATGACAGCTGAAGACACTCATCCATTATTGAAAATATTTAAAGTCAACACAAAGTCAAAATTGACCCTGTTTACTTCTGTAATGCACGTTTCTCGTCTTATTGTGAATGATTCATCTGTGAGCGTTAATCCAAAAGAGGTAGAAAAACGTTTCTTTTCTTTTAAAATGACTTATTTTTTTAAGAGACGTTTCAGGCTGAGTTTATTTGATTAAAAAAAAAAAAAAACTAATATTGTAAAACAAAATGTATTACAATTTAAAATAGCTGTTTTTATTTGAATATATTTTTGAATGTAATTTATGCAAAACGGAATTTTCAGCATCTTCAGAGTCACGTGATCCTTCAGAAATCATCCTGATATGTGAAACATGTATTGCTTTCACAGCTGAAACCGGCTGTGCTGCTTCATGTATTTGTAAAAATTGCGATACTTTTTTTGTCAGGATTCTTATGATGAATATTGTTCATGTTTAAAATACATGTTTATATATCTAAAATGTCTGTATATATTATTTTAGACATAGATATATATGACATACAGTCCCGGTCAAAAGTTTGGACACATTACTATTTTTAATGTTTTTCAAAGAAGTCTCTTCTGCTCATCAAGCCTGCATTTATTTGATTAAAAATACAGAAAAATCAGTAATATTGTGAAATATTATTACAATTACAAATAATGGTTTTCTATTTTAATATACTTTAAAATAGAATTTATTCCTGTGATCAAAGCTGAATTTTCAGCATCATTACTCCAGTCTTCAGAAATCATTCTAATATGGACCAGTACTGTATATTAAAATATACCATATATATATATATATATATATATATATATATATATATATATATATCTGTCTAAAATAATAATAAATATTGATATATAGAATAGAAAATTAAAAACTAAATATAATGTAATATATATATATATATATATATATATATATATATACATTTCATTCATTAATACAGTTTATTCACTATAGTTTAAAAAATGATAATAAAATATGACAAGATCTCAGAGTTAAACTGTGTCGGAAAAAAATTAATCTTAATTATGTCAGATAACACTTAAGCAAAACATGGTCAGGTCAAAGTGTGTGAATAATTTTTGGTTCCAAATTTTTATCAGTTTTACAGGTAGTCCACTGTATGAAGAATCTGTGGGTATAATATGTCACGGTTTACTTTATTTTGCTATCCTCACTTACAGAAATTAACTATAGTGTCCTGCACCCACTAGTAAAAATATACCAAAAATATCAAAAACGTCTGAATAATTTTTGGTTTGACTGTATATACACTATGGTCAAAAGTTTTTTCAAAGCAAGCAAACAAAAAAAAACTCTTACTGACCCCAAACTTTTGAACAGTAGTGATAATGTTACAAAGCTTTCTATTTCCATTTGTATTTTATCTGTTTCACTCAGAAATAATATTACAGAAGTAAAATGGGTTGCAAACACTGTTCATGTCGACTTTAAACCACCAAACTGACTATTTTCTGAAATTCTGAACATCAAGCTTTTGAGTGATTTTCCATTCTAGAGAATCTGTGTGTTGTAAGTAGTGGAAATCATCAAGTTTTATAGCTTTAATGAGGTGTTATGAGAGGCATGAGTCACTTTCCACTAACTCACTTTGACAGCTCAGTGAAAACTCATCGTCCTCGTCTGTTTTCAGTGCCTCCTGAGAAGCCCGTGAATCTCACCTGCTGGTCCAGGAACACTAAAGACCTCACCTGTCGATGGGCCCCTGGGGGCCAGGGAGAGACCTTCATCAAGACCAAATACACACTCAAATATAAGCTCAGGTCAGTGCCACAGGTCATTCACACTTGTGTTAATGCCTCTTCCCAAATTCACGCCTTATCTTGTTTGTATAGTTCATGTTCCCACATGCCTGTTCACTGGAGGACAGTGGAAGGATGTTCAAGGATGTCTTAAACCAAACTGTCTGTGCTAATCCCTCCTGATGGGCACATGCCATATATGTATATATATATTGTAATTAACATTGGCTTTCATGCCCAGTGAGCAGATAGAATGCAGATTCCAGACACAACAATTTTCATATCCTCATTCCAAGCCATAATTAAGGAATCATTCCCACATTTTACACTGGCTCTTTCCTTTAAAAGCCTTCATATACGAATGCGTTGTGTCCAAACAGTTACATTTCTTGTGTGCGCACCTGTAGGTGGTACGGACGAGAAAAGGAGTGTGAGGACTACAACGCGGGAGAGCCATACACATGCTACATCCCCCGCGACCTCGCCCTCTTCACGCCCTACGAGATATGGGTGGAGGCCTCTAACCAACTCGGAACCGCAACATCTGACGTCATCTACTTGGATATCTTAGACGTGGGTGAGTGTGCGTGACCTTTGACCCCATATCAGACACAAGCCCCAGGTGTTCTCCTCATGGGCAATACGAGAGGACCGCGTGCAACGTGAGAGCGCCACTCCTTGTAAAACCGGGCGGAGGCATGACGAATTGTAGCGGTCCATCGCAGCGTTATTCAGGATCTGCCCACCTACTCGCAGCCCCCTTCTTTACAGACAGCGAGTGGAATTTTTACGAAGTTTTTCGCTAATCCCAGTACCCTGACCGGCCTGGGGCTACTGTTTAGCAATGTGACTTGTCTGTTTTGTTGAATCCTTTGAGTGCAGGCCAAGTTTGCACATAATCTCTTCAAACAGACATTTTAAACTACAAACATGTTAATAAAAATGGAATTAGTGTGGTTAGGACTTGAGTCGAGGGGCATTGCGTCTTGGCAAGACATTAGAAAGTATTTGAAATTAAATTGAAATAGCCTTAACACTGAACTAAAGCCCCCACCCCCACGTGTTCTTAAGAAGGAGATGAGAAATGTTATAAACTTTTACATCCTGTGTGTGTAAATCAGTGTAACTGCACCTGAAGGGGGAGGCAGGGCCATTCTGAATGGAAAGTGCAGTAAAGGAAGGTGGGTGCTCCTCGAAACATGCCATAGTTATGACACAGCCACCGCGCCTAGTGCCTCCACCGCCTTAGCAACAGAGACAATGCTCATCTGACTAATTAAACAACAGCTCTGAGATCCAAGAACACTACAATTACTTGGAATGTGAAGCATTTTCTGTGCTATATGATTTTACAGCAGCTTCACCAAAATACAAAGCGGAAAAATACAGAGCGACTAGTTAACTAGAATAGAATAGAATAGAATAATGGAAAACTGAGTATATTTCATCTCATTTGAATCACAAGAACAAAAGTCTCAGCCTGCAGACCGAAGATCGTTCTTTAACCAGTAGATGCATATTGCATACAAAAACATCACCAGTTCCAATATGATTGGCTTGGAGGTTTTTTGTTTGTTTGTTTGTTTGTTTTTAAGAAGGTACCAATGCAATGAGCTCCTTTTTAGGACAAAGTAATCACAAGGATTTTTTTTGAGGCGGACTAGAGTTCTGTAAGAGTAGGATATCTACTATACTATATATTGAAATAATTAGTAGTTGTGGACGGACAGAAATTGTGATCACAAAATCTATACACATTCTGTGTTTCTGTGTTTTCTTTACAAATTAGACTGCAGTGACACTAAATGAATCCATTTTTCTTTGCCAGTCTATTAGTGTGTTATTTATTTCATGCAGAGTTCATAAACAGGATGCAGAATTGAAATTTGAAGTAGAATTAAACTGAATTGCAATACAAAAGATGGACGGATGGATTGATGGATGGATGGGTGGATGGATGGATGGATGGTTGGATGGAATGAGAATGGATGGGTGGATAGTGGATGGATGGGTAAATGGATGGACAGATGGATGGATGGGAGGATGGATGGAATGAGGATGGATGGGTGGATGGATGGATGGATGGATGGATGGATGGATGGATGGACGGATGGTTGGATGGATAGATAGTGGATGGAAGGATGGATGTAATGAGGATGGATGGGTGGATAGTGGATGGATGGGTAAATGGATGGACAGATGGATGGATGGATGTATGGATGGAAAAAATGGATGGATGAATAGTGGATGGATGGAAGGATGGATGGATGGATGGATAGATAGAGGATGGATGGATGATGGATGGATGGATGGATAGATAGATAGAGGATGGATGGATGGATGGAATGAATGAATGAATGGATGGATAGAGGATGTATGGATGGACAGATAGATGGATGGATAAAGAATGGATGATGGATGGATAGATAGAGAATGGATGGATGGGTGGATGGAGGATGGATGGATGGATGGATGGATGGCTGGATGGTTAGAGGATGGGTGGGTGGATAGTGGATGGATAGGTAAATGGATGGATGGATAAAGGGTGGATGGATGGATAGAGGATGGATGGGTGAATGGTGGATGGATAGGTAAATGGATGGATGGATAAAGGATGGATGGATGGATAGAGGATGGATGGGTGAATAGTGGATGAATAGGTAAATGGATGGATGGATAAAGGATGGATGGATGGATGGATGGGTGGATAGTGGATGGATGGATGGATGGATGGATGGATAGAGGATGATGGATGGATGGATGGATAGAGGATGAATGGATAGAGGATGGATGGATGGATGGGTGGATAGTGGATGGATGGATGGATAGAGGATGGATGGATGGATAGAGGATGGATGGATGGATGGATGGATGGATAGAGGATGGATGGATGGGTGGATAGTGGATGGATGGATGGGTGGATAGTGGATGGATGGATGGGTGGATAGTGGATGGATGGGTAAATGGATGGTAGGTAGATGGATGGATGGGTAAACCCTTCTTCCTGTCATTCCAATTCAAATTCCAGTTCAAGAATTCAAGAATAAGGTATTTTTGTCACAGTGCCTCAGTCTTATTCTGTTGTTTGTTTTTCTCTCCAGTGACGACAGATCCACCGACGGACGTGACAGTGAGTCGAGTGGGTGACCTGGAGGACCAGCTGACCGTGCGCTGGGGGACGCCGCCTGCACTGAAAGACTTTCTCTTTCAGGCCAAATATCAGATCAGATACAGACTGGAGGAGAGCAGCGACTGGAAGGTACAGACGCTCTCCATCAGGGTCCATCAAACAATACCCATCATCCTCACTACTAGCACCGTCTTCCCACTGCCACACCCACTTGTTTTTGTAGTGCAAATTGTGCATGTGAGCTAAAGTCAGTGTCTGAATTCTAAAGCATTTGCAGAGCGGCACAATGATTAATTAGAGCCGCTCGAAAGATAACAGTCATGTTCCAGTAGAATTTGGGCTGTTTGTATTACTTGTCTGAAACGTCATTTCCAGCTGTAGCAGAACAGCACATGGTTTCCAGTCCTCCGGCCACGGAAGAGTCCGGTTAAACTTTAGGGTTTCAAATAAACTTAAGCTTTCGCTGTCCCCATTCCGCTCATATGGATCCAATCAGTTGGCAGGTTTCCTGAGGCTGGGCAGAGTTGAGTTACATAATCCCCCCCCTTACCCATCAGAACAAAATCAAAACATGACAGTGACCATAAAAAGCACATCACAGCAGACGATCCGTTGTTTTCAAAGTGCGTTAGAAAGCCGCATTATCACCCGGGCCGTTCTCAACTGCTTACATAGTCTGTACGACGGGAAATAATTACCCAGCATGCCTGTTACACGCCAACCTGATGATGTTAACATTCTGCCACTCATCACGTTCCAATAGTAATGACGCTCCTCGGATTACGGAGCCGTGCATATTAACCGTGTTTGTAGCTTTTGAAATGTGAGTCTGGAAATGGAGCGACTGATTCAGGGGAATCGGGATTGTAAATAATTACAGGGGCCCAGGCCATTCCTACATTCCTGGATCAGAATCCTGACTCTACCTCTGCTTTAGGAAGCAGGAGGAATCGAGCCTGGCATGGCCCTGTTGATGCTGTCTCTACCCGTGCAATTACTCAATCTGTAATAAGTAACAGATAACAGATTTCCTCTCGGGGTAGTGTTGATGCTCATGTGTGTATGTAGAGCCAGAAGGCAGGACAATTATTGATGTGTGTGTCCCTGTCTTTGTGTCTGATATATGTTGGTATATCCCGCAGGAGCACAAAAGGGGGGAAATTTCTTTGTTCTTCTTCTTTATAGATGAGCTTGTGTGAACTTGCTTAAGGATTTTGAAAGTGAATGGCTTTTTTTCTTCTCATAGAGAACATTAAATATGCCCGTTAGGGTAACGGTGTGTGTGTGTGTGTGTGTTGCCGTTGTAGGTGTTTGATGTAACAGACTGTTTTGGGTGTCTTTCTCTGCAGGTGGTGGATGATGTTGGGAACCAGACTTCCTGCAGGCTGGCGGGGTTGCGGCCGGGCACAGTGTATTTTGTGCAGGTGCGCTGTAATCCGGTAGGGATTCTGGGATCTAGGAAAGCAGGGATTTGGAGTGGCTGGAGTCACCCTACTGCAGCCTCAACACCACACAGTGGTAAGAGAAATATCATTTACGCTATCCTTGCAAACTTTTTTGGAAGTTTACCATGGTATTTCTTAAAAGAACCAGGTAAATACCATGGTAAATATCAAAGTACAGCAGTTTCGCTTTGCTTTTTGGCAAAAAAACAAAAAAACATTTTAAGGGGACCTATAATGCCCCTTTCACAAGATGTAATATAAGTCTCTGGTGTCTCCAGAATGTGTCTGTGAAGTTTCAGCTCAAAATACCCCACAGATCATTTATTATAGCTTGTCAAATTTGCCCCTATTTGGGTGTGAGCAAAAACACGCCGTTTTTGTGTGTGTCCCTTTAAATGCAAATGAGCTGCTGCTCCCGGCCCCCTTTCCAGAAGAGGGCGGAGCTTTAACAGCTCGCGCTTCGGTCGCTCAACAACAACAAAGCTGGAGAATCTCACGCAGCCAAAATGAGGATTGTCAGTAACAATTATTTTATTTGAATATCGATTCGTGCAGATCATGAAATTATAATTGTTTTAATCTTGGACTGGCCTAGCAGTCTTGCAGTGCTACATGTGGGAAATATGAGTTTGATTCCAGCTCGCCTTATTTACAGAATATTTCCTGTCTTATTTAACTGTTTTTGTTATCAAAAATAGCAGAAATTCCAAAAACCAAAACAGAAAAGAAATAAATCTAGCCAGGGTCTCTAGTTAAATGGTAGCAGCGAGAGTTGGATTGAGATGTTGCCTTCGCTGTCCTTCATCATATTTTCACATTTTGGATGTGTCGTGCCGTCCATCCGATAATCAGATACATATTTCAGAGACGATGCTCGGTCCAGCAGACACCAACTAGCACATGCAACGCATTACTTTAGTCATACATCTCCCCATTTTGTGGCTTGCCAGAAAGCAACGGGGGAGTGTTGGATGTATTTTTTCAGAGGATTTTTTCTGAAGATTAACAGATTAACTCCTCTGCACATTAACTCTTCTGGAGCGGCCCACATCTGGAGCTCAGAAACCTGCTGTTTATTTAAAATGGAAAAGGATTTATTTTTATCCCAACTTGTGTTTGGTTGGCTGTGTAAACTGTGGCCTGTATCTGTGATAAGCTTGATGCGTGCACGATTGTCTCTCTGGACGGATGCGTGTTGATTTCTGTCTTTCGCCCTGCAGAGCGACTGCTGACGGGGTCATGTGACTCGAAGGCAGGGCAGCAAAACTCCACGCTGCGGCGGGACTTGAAGCAGTTCTTCGGCTGGGTGCGCAAACACGCCTACGGCTGCAGCGGTATGAGCATCAAACTTTATGATCAGTGGCGGGTCTGGCTACAGAAATCCCACAAAACACGCAACCAGGTAGGTAAGGAGATTTTCCTTCGCATTCTACTTGTTTTTTAACCCAAACCCCATTAATCACGGTTTAAGAGTCTGGTTTTCTTCAGCTTTCGTTTCTTTGACCGTGTTATGCCAGGAATATTTGCTCTCATAACACTGTGAGACTGGATCCATTGCCTTGAGTTATTGGAGTTACCCGAGTTAATTGAATTAAAGTGCTTCTTGTGTTATTGTACTGAGTTTCCTGTGTTTTGCTCGGTAACCACAGAAGTAAATAACACCAGGCAACTCATATGATTTCAGGTAACTTTTCATAAACCATTGAAGTAAACCGGACTGTTTAAATAAACTTCAGTAATGACGTTTCATTCAACATATGCATTTTGTTCAGAGCTCACATCTGTCAGATTCCACAGTAATCTTGTTTTGGAAATGACAGGGATTGTCATTCACTCCAGAATATTCCCAGCAGAGACTATTTGCATGTGTTGTGGTCTGTGTTATACAAAAAAACTAGGACTGTCAATGTTAACCCGTTAAAGGGTTAGTTCACCCAAAAATGAAAATATCTTCTTTCAGATAAACACAATCGGAGTTATATTAAAAAATATCCTGGCTCTTCCCAGCTTTATAATGGTAGTGAATTGGGGTTGAGATTTTTAAAGCCCAAAAAAGTGCATCCATCCATCATAAAAGTAATCCATACGACTCCATACGAAACGTTTCTCAGCTGAATAAAGCAAACCAGCGTCTCGCTAGTAAAGTTTTGATGGATGCGGATTGTAATCAAGGTAAAGATGATTGCAGTGATGTACAGGAGTTGTACAGTAAACTCACGTGAGTCTGTTATTATCGATGCGCAAACAAACTGTGTATGTGTGCTGTCAACACACTGATCGCACACTGTATTGATGCACAGACACATTTCAGTACATTCACCTTGTTTCCACACACATTCAGGATAATGTTTTTATCTGTCATGTGTATGTTGCTGTGTTTAATAATTCTGAATGGATCCGTGTACTTTAGTATATGCAGTCAGATCAAGGCGGTTGATTTAGGGGGTTTTGGCATCTCCATGTGGCCTTGTTCGGTATTGCAACTTGTCTAAACTGTAAACAAGATCTTTGCTGTTGCACTCTACACATACTGTACACCATGAATTCTGAAAGTTTCTGTAATATTTGGTGCTTTGATGTCCATACATTTATGAATTATATGGACTCCTTATATCATTTAGTTATTTGGTGTACTTTTTGAGTCTTCAAGTGTCCTTTTTGGGAAAGACAGCTAAATTTACCTTGAAAAAAAACTTGCAGAAAATAGTTTTGTGTGAATCAAACTTCTTTGATGGTTTACTTTGCTGGGTATAGCAAATGTTGACAAAAAGTGTTAAACAAGACAAACGATGTATGCTTAATTTGATTGAAAAATTTAATCTAACGACAACCCTAAAAAAAACATGAGACAAATTATTGCCAACATCACAGAAGATTGTCTGGAAAGATCTGACTACATCATATCAGATGATCTGCCGCCACGTCGTTACCAATAAGAGAAAAGCCTGTGTAGAATATCTACATCTCTAAACCGCAAATATGACTTTTTTAACTATCATTTTTTGCCATCGCAATCCGTGCAGGAACCCTGATCTCAGATTGTTTTTGAATGGCTATTTGAAGCCTTTTGTGTTCTGGGGCGTTTATCTGATTACTGTAATATTGTCTGCTTTCAGGTTCTTCAAGGAGATAAATCATAGCACGTCGCTCCTGGCAGGCAGAACATTTAACAACAACAGCACACTGTGGAAGAATTCACATTTTCCAGACCGCTGCTTGGCTCAGTGCAAGAAAGTCAAAGTACAGCTGGACTCAAAACGGGATGTTCAAACGACAAAAGGTGACGGGCATTTTGTCCCTGGGACACAGATTGAATTGTGCAGTTCTCTATAGTGCCTTATTATACAGGAAAACAAACTGAATCATGTCACGTGGACTATATTCGTGGAGACAAGTTCTTGATTGTGTCGGGGAGCGATTAATTACAGGTCATAATTTGCACATTTACTTAGATGATGGCTATGCACGAGCCAGACGTGACACATGGTCTGTACGTGGACCTGTGATGTTTTCAGATCTTGCTAACTTCAGCCAACCTGTATGTTAAAAAGGTTCCTCATGGACAAATGGAAAATGCCTGGATGTTTTTCAGCCAACGGTTTGTGTAACTTCAAGACTGGAAATGAATAGTCAGACCATCCATTTTCACCAAAGGTACCTATCATGAATGTTGGAGTGTGACAGTTGTGACTATACTAAAGAATCTGACAGGTATACCTCACAGAACAACTTGCCACTTTTAGTCTCCTATTTCTAACTAGTCGTTGTTGCAATGCAATGCTGAACATATCAATACATAGAAACAGACCTATGAAACTGACACTCACTATATTCAGGATCTACACCACGACAAAGTTAACATGTTGGAAACATAGAGTGGACTCATAAAACGGCCATTTAATGAATGGAGAGGAAAGTTTTGGCCAACCGATGTTGCGGTTACAGAACTGTAACTGTGTTTGTAGCATTGAACTGTTTGAAAATAATTTTATGTATTGAGACATTTTACTGCTTTTATTTTTGTACTGAATTGTATCCGCATATTTAAATTTAAAGTTATGTTTTGTCTCTTTAAGTTAATTGTAGGTAGATTATATTATTATTGACTGAATTGTTAAACCCTAATATTGTTCATAAAATCCTTCTTTGAGATAAAACTTATGAACTTTTGAACTTTTTGACAGAAAAATAAGTCAGTATTTTTGTCTTATAAACATATCTAGGAATCATACAAAGCAAGATAATTCCACTTGTTGTCAAAAGTACTGACTTCAATACCAAGTCGGTACTGAAATTTAAAAAATGTGACACTTTGAGTACTGTTGAGCGGATTTGTAAACACCTCTGATTGGCCATTGTGTTGATGCCCTCAACAGATATGTCTGTGATTACGTGTGTGTAAGCGCTGGGTGAAGAGCATCAAAGATGTCTATTTATAACATGTTTTTGAAGCGTTGATCATTGTAGCCAATCACAGACATATCTGTTGAGCGCTTGAACTCAATGGCCAATCAGAGACATATCTGTTGAGTGCGTGAACTCAATGTCCAATCACAGGCATATCTGTTGAGTGCGTGAACTCAATGGCCAATCAGAGACATATCTGTTGAGTGCGTGAACTCAATGGCCAATCACAGACATATCTGTTGAGCGTGTGAACTCAATGGCCAATCAGAGACATATCTGTTGAGTGCGTGAATTCAGTGTCCAATCACAGGCATATCTGTTGAGCGTGTGAACTCAATGGCCAATCAGAGACATATTTCGTGCCGAAGTCTGTACTTTTGACAACACTTCTTCAGAATTTTTTTTTTTTTTAAGATAGTAAGACTTGTTTTCAGAGTCCACATATGTTTGTATTTCTTGTTTTAAGCTTTAAGATCAACACATTTTGTTAGATGTATGCTTAAACAAGTAAAAGACAATTAGGGTAAAAAGAAATAATTTTACATCTTTACTTTTTACATCTTTTAGGTATATACTCTGAAAACAAGACTATAAGTTAATCTTTTTCCCTCAAGGTTATGTTTATGGATGTTTAGATATTTTTACTTAGAAATCAAGACAACAATACTGGTTTTGAAACTTTTTAAGAAGTACAAAAATTCCAAACAGATTCAGAAATGCCAGTAATCACAACTGCACAAAGCAGAAGTGTTTTGCCAGAGCGTGATTCTCTACAGGGAAGAAGATGAATGTGTGTAGAGCAGTTGTCTGGTTAAATTAGCGCTCTTACACTGGCCTCTTCCACGGTCAGTATTTCACTTTTCCCTAAGTGACACCCACAAAGAACAAAAAATAAAACGCTTTAGGCCATTGGGTTTAGAGTCCTTAACATTTTAGCCGTGTGATTTCTTGACATTCAAATAAATACGGTTCATAAAATAAAATACGGTCTATGCTCTTCTAACTGTAACCATAATCCCGAGTATTATTTCACATATAAGTGTTTGTAAAGTGAGTCCTCAAGCACTTTCATGGTACAGAGATCAATAATATGCTCGGTATCGAGTTGCAGAATGACATTCCCTGCTTTTTATTTAAAGCTTGTGAGGTATCAGACTCTTGGAGTGTATGTTGATGATGAGCAGCTATATGCAAACCAGGTGACGGATCTGTTTAGATGCTTAATTTTCTAAACTCAAAGGTAACTTGACCTACGGCTCTTTAGTGCTCTCCGGCTGCATGCCAGAGGTCAGCTGTAGTGTTACCCACTTCTACATGAGTCTGAAGATACAGCAGGTTAATGTTTAATGTCCGCTCACTGGTCAGGGATGATGTCTCTGCTTTCACCAGACACACTTTCTTACATTTTACACAGTATTTCATCAGTTTAGAGCTGTTTTAAAGCAATGCATCATTAGTTTGAAGCAGCTTCACACTGTTAAATCAGAGTAACGTGATACGGGACGTCCTACTGTAAAACTATGCCACAGAAACGAGAGCAGGTTCCAGACGTTTCATTTGTTTTGAATACTGGTTGAAAGGTGTCCATGGGAACAGTGAGTTTGATGGATTCTGTCGATGTAATGTATCCATTTAATGCTTTCTTTATCAGGGTTCACCCACTAACCTTTTGAACTGTCATTCATTTTCAATAAACAATGGGTCACACTTTATTAGGTGGTCCACATTCTACTAACTATAAGTAACTTTGCAACTACATGTCAACTGGCAGTCATTAGAGTATTAGTAGACTGTCTGCTTAATATCTACTAACACTTTATTTTGATTCTCCCTAACAGACATTCTACTGACTATAAGAAACTTTACAACTACATGTCAACTTATTCTATTAACCCGAACCGTAACCTAACAGTCTACTAATACTCTAATGAGAGTTAGTTTACATGTAGGTGCAAAGTTACTTAGTAGAATGTCTAAAGTGGACCCTGAAATAATATGGAAGCTTGTTTCTGCCACTAAATAAAAAAATAAAAAAGGTAATTCTGACTTTTTATCTCGCAGTTCTGACTTTATATCTCGCAATTCTGACTTTATATCTCGCAATTCTGACTTTATATCTCGCAATTCTGACTTTATATCACTCAATTCTGACTTTATATCTCACAATTCTGACTTTATATCTCGCAATTCTGACTTTATATCTCGCAATTCTGACTTTATATCACTCAATTCTGACTTTATATCTCACAATTCTGACTTTATATCTCGCAATTCTGACTTTATATCTCGCAATTCTGACTTTACATCTCGTAATTCTGACTTTATATCACTCAATTCTGACTTTATATCTCACAATTCTGACTTTATATCACTCAATTCTGACTTTATAACTCGCAATTCTGACTTTATATCTCACAATTCTGACTTTATATCTCGCAATTCTGACTTTATATCTCACAATTCTGACTTTATATCTCACAATTCTGACTTTATAACTCGCAATTCTGACTTTATATCTCACAATTCTGACTTTATATCTCACAATTCTGACTTTATATCACTCAATTCTGACTTTATATCTCACAATTCTGACTTTATATCTCGCAATTCTGACTTTATATCTCGCAATTCTGACTTTATATCACTCAATTCTGACTTTATATCTCGCAATTCTGACTTTATATCTCGCAATTCTGACTTTACATCTCGTAATTCTGACTTTATATCACTCAATTCTGACTTTATATCTCACAATTCTGACTTTATATCACTCAATTCTGACTTTATAACTCGCAATTCTGACTTTATATCTCACAATTCTGACTTTATATCTCGCAATTCTGACTTTATATCTCACAATTCTGACTTTATATCTCACAATTCTGACTTTATAACTCGCAATTCTGACTTTATATCTCGCAATTCTGACTTTATATCTCACAATTCTGACTTTATAACTCACAATTCTGACTTTATAACTCGCAATTCTGACTTTATAACTCGCAATTCTGACTTTATAACTCGCAATTCTGACTTTATATCTCGCAATTCTGACTTTATAACTCGCAATTCTGACTTTATAACTCGCAATTCTGACTTTATATCTCACAATTCTGACTTTATAACTCGCAATTCTGACTTTATAACTCGCAATTCTGACTTTATATCTCACAATTCTGACTTTATAACTCACAATTCTGACTTTATATCACTCAATTCTGACTTTATATCTCACAATTCTGACTTTATATCTCGCAATTCTGACTTTATATCGCAGTTCTGAGAAAAAAAGTTGCAATTACCTTTTTTATTTTTTATTTCATGGCGGAAAACAAGCTTCCATAAAATAAAGTTTAAAAAAAAATGTCATTTTAAAATTTGATTAGCCTGGAGATCACACTTTTGAAAGTCCCTGATATTTCCTTTAAATTATGAATGTGGTGAAAATATTTCGGTAACACTTTACAATAAGGTTTTATTAGTTAACAACATTAGTTTAACATGAACTAACAACAATTTATTAATCTTAGCTAATGTTAATCTCAACATTTACTAATACATTTACATTTACATTGATTCATTTGGCAGACACTTTTATCCAAAGCAACTTACAAGTGAGGAATACAAGTTCAAAATCAATCAAAAGTTGCATCTGTTAATAATGCACTTTGAACTTACATTTTTATTATCTAACATTAGTAAATGTTGTATTTCTAATTGTTAGTTAATGCTTTAACTAATGTTAACTAATCAGACCTTAATGTAAATGTAAAACCAATATTTTTATATCACAAGTTGATGGAATGAAGTACATTTGAGGTGGCTTTTAAAGAATAAAGTGGTTCTATTAGTAATTTCACACAGTTGTTGTTCATTAGCTGTCCATTAGCTGTCGATTACACAGAAGTTGCCAAGGTGTAAGTGCAGGTGTTCTTTTGTACTCGGTGATGGATGTTTGGAAATCTGTTATGCGTAAAGATATTGAGATGGAAGTTCTTGTAGCCTGGACAAGGATAAGGTTTCTTGTGCTTGTACGATTCATTTATAATTCAGGCTGCAGTTGTATCTCTCCAGTGTGTCTAAACTGAAACTTCAACCTTTACTGGACCTCCTTGAACACTCTTGCTGCCGATTTTGCCGTCGGCTCTTTAAGCTAGCCAGAAAATATAATCGGCATGGGGGAAGTGGTGAGACGGCGGCCCATCATCGCCGGCAGGGAACGAGGTGAGTTTGTGACTGCTCATTTCAGGAGATTCATTTGTGCAAATGATTGTGTCGAAAGAATTATTCAGCAAAGCGAGGAGATCTGACGATTTATTTTAGCGCAGGGCTTTGTAAGTAGTTCAGACATGCACCGCATGCTCCTATTTGGCTCCTGAGAGTGGATTGGCAGTTTGATGAAAGAAACTGTCAGTTCGGTCTTTTATTGCAACACCTGCTTGTATCATTCTGAGAATAGACTTCTTTTGTCTGTTCCAAAGCTTTGCAAAGGTGTGAGATTTAACTGTGTAACAAAATTCAAACGATTTCAAATGAAAGTTTACAGCCAGGGTTCTCCTGGACTTTAGAAATGTGCGCAGCATGTGTGACCTTTTATGTCTCGCATGAATCACATTCCGTAGTTTTATTTTAGATTTAATAAAAAAGGAAATGACTCTGAGGAATGTAAATAGCAGATGTATAACTTATATTGTCTGACAAAATTAATCAGCCATATATTTGTAATCAGTTATTACTGTACAATCACTTATAAACAATGTTATTCTAGTATTATTTATATACTATTATATATATTTTATATTAATATTTTGAATTAGTTTTCATTTTTATATTTTCAGTTTTCATTTTTAGTCATTTTATTAGGTAATATAATATTATTATTTAGGCTTAAATTATTTTTATTTCAGCTTTTGTTTTTATTTATTTCCAGTTAGTCATTTTTTTTTGTGCTTCAACTTAAACTTATTTCAGTTTTGAATTTTTTTTTTTATTCAAATTTTTCCATCTTTATTTCATTTAATAAAAATAATAGTTAATAGTTCTAGTCTAGTGATAATAACCCTGCTTATACAACAAATTCATTTATTATTTACCTTTATTTTACCCGTAAGTCCCATTGGTAATACAACAAGTTTTCTTTTCTTTTTTTACTCCACATAATGATAACCAATACAGTATTTACAAATTGTTTTCCATGAATTACCCAACACAGTTCCAGTAATAAATGCTAAAAGGGGTAGCACTTTATTTTAAGGTGACATAGTTACACGTTACTCGTCAATAGATAAAAAAATTAATTAAATGAATCACATTTTTTTCTGTGATTAATCGCGATTAATCACATCTAACATTAAAGTTTTTAATATATTTTTATATTGAAATAATTTCACATTTAATCTCCAAATTAGTTAAAACCAACATAAAGACAGTATATTGTAAATATTTGATCTAACAGGTAGGAAAAATACAGAAACTGAATAAAAGAGCCTCCGCACATGTATTCCATTTCCTCACCACTTTTTACGTTCATTTAAGACTTTATTTAACTCATTTAAGACTGTGCTTACAAGTATACTCCACATAACAAGCATTTTGGCATACTTTTGTGTGTTTTGTCCATTAAAGCATAAAATAGAACATGCTGTTTTCGTGCATGTGTCTTTAAATGCAAATGAGCTGCTGCTCCCCGCCCTGCTTTCCAGAAAAGGGCGGAGCCTGTATAGCTCCTGCCTCAGATACTCTGCCAAAAACTAAAACGTCTGTTTGGTATCTCTATCGCGGTCACGCTCATGTGACATTGCAGTTCTTCTTCATCATGAAAGTTTATTATCTGCATATGTTTTAAAGCCGTATCAGTCTAAACTTCTGATATATGGTTTTCTGAAGCACATTTAAGTTCGAACACCATGTAAAAGTTAATTTTGTGTAGTAGTTCCCCTTTGAGCCGTGTTAATTTTAACAGCCCTAGTTACATGTACTCACTAAAGTAATAACAGTAAATTATGCATAATTACAAGTAACTAACCCTAAGCATAACTCTATAGTAAGTACATGTAGTTAATTATTATTACTCAGTACTTATTTGAGTAACTATGTCACCTTGAAATAAAGCGTAACCCTAAAAGGCTCTCCACAGCTTGTTTTTGTGTGTTCCTGCAGGACCCGGTCCCGGGCGTTACGCTCTTCCGCCCACTATCGGTTACATAAACCACGACTACACCAAACCCAGCAGCCCGGCCTATTCCTTCCACAGCCGCATGAGCAGCAACAGTGAGTGACACGACATGAAATCAGACACTTCTCACGCTGACAGATGACATGATCCACTCAACTAATGCTAGGTTTAATCACTCGAGAATGCTTTTAACATGCTTGTTCGTGCAGAAAATACATATATATCAACATGACACTTGTATGGACTGATAATTTTATAGATTAATTAGTGTCTCCAGCGCCGTACTGAAATAGTAGGTGGATTTACACTCAGGCACACACTTACACGCCTAATTAGTGACATGTAACACTTGTTTGGAAGGGATTGGAGCGGGTTGAGAACACCCAGTTTGATCAAAGTATTAATACACATCTGGACTTTATATCACAAACAACAGCATGCAATAAAATGATAAATGTGATTTCTCTGGCGTATTAAGCTAATAAAATCCATATGCTTGATTTTGATCCATTTTAATTAATGTTAAAAAGCATTTCGAACAGTAGAGCGCTGCGAGGAACGCTTGAGCCTAATTAAATTCATATTGCTTTGCGTGTCTACCAAATGTAAATTAGTAAATTCTGCTTGTTTTCCCATAATGCT
Source organism: Ctenopharyngodon idella (assembly GCF_019924925.1). Taxonomy (NCBI): domain Eukaryota; kingdom Metazoa; phylum Chordata; class Actinopteri; order Cypriniformes; family Xenocyprididae; genus Ctenopharyngodon; species Ctenopharyngodon idella. The sequence goes on from NC_067221.1 coordinate 215,789, forward strand.
GTTTTTCAATAGTGGTGTCAGTGGATTCCAGTCCAGGACCGCAGTATCATGTAGATGCCAAAATGACACGCTTTGGCAAAGATGGTACGCCATCGTACTCCATGCTGGGTAGAAAGAAGAAGACAGGTGGGTTTTCATCTGATCTGATCTGATCTTTTTTATTAAACAAATCTGTTTATTGTTTTATCAAGAATATTTTCATGACTCATAAAGTCCAGGTCCAGGTTATATTAATCTAAAAAGAACATTATGAAGTCAACATGTCAACTAGTTTTACTTCTGTAACGTTACATATTTCTGAATGAAACAGGATAAACAGTAAAAATCACATTCATTTTCTCCAGAAGGGAATTTCAAAGATAACCTAACTGCTATGAGGTTGTTATGGATGGTACATATGCTTTTGTTGAAGCCACCAGCGCGCTTTAATTCAGCTTACTTTTTAAATAATCATGTTTAACAGCAGATTCTCTGGTGAAACAAGCAAATCACGCCAAATAATTCTTTATCAGCCTCTCACTCCCATGAAGGACTGTGAATGATGTAATAAACCACTTACTGTAAATATTGTACTGTGATATATATTGTTTCTATGTATATATTGGGTTAAATATGGACATACCCAGTGATTGGGTTGTTTTGACCCAGCATTTGGGTTAAATATTTGACCAACCTGTGTTATTCAACCCAACTATTGTTTAAAAATGACTATATGGCTGTCATAAAATGAACCCAAAATAGGTTGGAAATTAAAAATCAGACACATAATTACTAGAGGCAACAATAATAATCAAAAGGTGAACATTTATTAATAAGCAATTTAATAAACATTTATTGAATTATTATTATTTATTAAACTTATTAATAAATGTTAATTTCCAACATATATTTGGTTAATTTTAAGCAAGAAATACAGTCATTTTTAAACAATAGTTGGGTTAAATAAAGCTACCCAGCACACTGGGCAAACATTTAACCCAACTGTTGGGTTTGTCCATTTTAAACCCAACTTGGGTTGTTTTTAACCCAGCATTTTTAGAGTGTACATAATCAATATCTTTAAATCAATAGTTTATATATTTATCTGTTGATTTAAATTAGTTCATGTCATTCACAATGTTTCATGGGATTGTAGTTCTTTCACTCGTAAAGCCACAGACTTTGTCTTTTAGTCCGAATTTTAAATTTTTGCTTCAAATCAAAGTTTGTAACGTTGATTCTCCCTGTAGCTGGATGGTTTGGTTCATGGCTTATAACTCTTTAACAAAGACTTTTTAAAAATCCTTATGGGAAAAATTAATGGGAAAAGTACTTCCAGAAGCCAGGCTGCTGATAAAGTGGGCGGGTTCTGTTACACTCTGTGAGATTAAATATGGCGGGGCTTGATTTGATTCGTCTGTGATTGGTTGTATTGTGAAAATGGGCATTGCCAGAATGCAGGGGCTGAAAAAGAGGAATTGTTAATGTCAGCTGAAAAATTGTTTTGTTTTTTCCTTTTGGAATATAGGCTGGGACACACCAAGCCAACGGGATGTTCTTGAGTCGGTCGGTAGTTTTTCCGGTGGCTCTAGATGGACGCCGTCAAGTTTTTCTCCTAAAGAGCCAGTTTACAGCAGAACTTGCTAAAATTAGGGTTACTTGCAATTTATATAAAACTTTACAAATATAATTATTATTATTTGTTTTTGAGCATTGGCCAGCTTAGTTTTTTCAGTGTGTTATGCACCGCTGGCTCCAGTTGGACGCCGTCAAGTTTTTTGGCAGATTGAGCATGTTGAGAGAAAGGACTCTGATTGGCCGTTCATCTTAGCGAATGTGAGAATAAAAGTGAAAGCGAGCAAAAAAGTCGAGACGGTACAGACAGAAGGCTGTTATAATTTTACATCATCTTACCTGAGCATTCAATTCATGAATATTTTCATAAAAACATGAGCCGACTGGAATGAAGAAGAGTGTTTGTTTATGGTTTGTATATCAGTTTGCAGTCCAAGTTTCAGTTTCCCAATTTGATTGATGAAAATAGACTATTCCCTAGTGAAACAATTTGAAATACATTTATTTTGAGCTAAGTTTACTACAAATACATTTATATATTTATGTGCTAAATAAAAATACCCTGCAGTTGTACGGTTGGTATACTAAACTGGTATACTTAAAGTGTGCTAAATTAAACTAATTTTGTACTTAATGCACTTTAATTGTGTGGAAGTAGTGCAGAGGTCCAACTAAAGATATACTGTATATAAAGTGGTGTGTTCAAGCACAGTTTTTTGTGTCCCAGGCTTAAACATGCACTGATGAATCTTGGTAATGTGTATTTAGAAAGTACTGCAAATAGCATAATTTTTCTGTCATCATATTAAGCAGTTGTTGATTCTCTGTTCCTGACCAGCTGGTTCATTCCAGACTCCTGGACCGGGAGCCTACAGTCCTGAGAAAGCTCCACCTTTGAACTTTCACCACAGACCTCCGTCTTACACCATGGCCTTCCGCATGCGCTACCGCAGTGTGGATCCCGTACCCGCGCCCAACAGCTACACCTTACCCAACCTCTTCGGCTCTCACGTCCCAAACAAATCCTCCAGCGCCAGCTTCAGCATGTCAGCGCGCAGGACGGCCGGCGGTCCGTCAGAGGATCTGTCCATGACCCCAGGGCCCGGCCGCTACAACAGCACCGATCCCAGTGTTTACTTGAACAGACAGCCTTCTTTTTCCATGCAAAGCCGTCACAATATTCCCATCGATGCCATGCGGAAGCCTGGCCCAGGCACGCACAGCCCGGAGAAGGTGACGGCACACCTGCCTCGCGCTCCGTCGTTCTCCCTGGGTGTCCGTCATTCTGAGTTTGTTACGCCGCTGATTGTTGACGTATTAGACTGAATTCATGCGATGCTAAAAACAGGATTTGGCTGTTTAGATGTTAAGGGAAAAAATGAAGTGGAGTATCAGGAACAGTCACAATCTGCGATAAAACGGTATCGGTATTAATCAATGGTATCGATAGCGATGTTCGATATAGACCTTCTGTAGCTCCGCCCCTTTTCAGCGCTGTGCTTTTTGTGTGAAGATGAGATACGATTTATGAATTTTAAAATCTGACATTTGATAAGACATCTGCTTCAAACATTACAACGCTATTTAACAAGCTGCGTTGCTGTGAGGTTCGGTTTGCCGTGTGACATCAGAACACACAAACACACATGAACATGAGGCGATGAGGGGATTATGAATATTAAAGGACATGGTTTAATCTAACAGCCAATCACACAGCAGAAATAAACTCAACAACAGCCAGTCATGTTCTGTGTGTCGGTGTGAATGAGTGCCGTAGTTTCGTCTGCTACACAAACTCAAACAAGTGTGACGCTCACTGTGTTTTCTGCTTCTGTTTCTCAATATATGAAGACATGAACTTCATCTCCAGAGCCGCTTCTGAGAATGACTTCACGAGATTTTTACCGTTTCATCTGAGAAAAACTACCGTCAAATACACACTGAAAAGATCTTCATGACAAACCATCAAAATTAAAGTTTGGTTTAACTTGAATAAATAATGACAGAAATATATTACAATTGTATACTAAAATGTAGTTCTTAAAGTTATGGTACTAATATTATTATTTTTAAAAAATATTTACAGTTCTGTTGTGCAGTATCTTATCTGATCAAAAATAAAAATGCAATGTTTTGTTGTAAATTAATTGTTATATTTTCATCTGATTACATTTTAAAAGATTAATAAACTGTTAAAGTTTTATTAATTTATTTAATTAGACACCATTTTTGATGATAAATTTGTATTAATTTATGGAATTTAGAAAAATAAATGAATGGGAAATAGAATTTAGGGAAAATAAATGGATTTCATGGGGCCCTAAATTAAAAGGTATCTACTCTGTGAGTTTAACTGTGAACAAGCAAGTAATGTTTCATTCATTCTAACACATGGAAGCTTGTTTCCACCATGAACTAAAAAATAAAAAAGGTAATTGCGACTTTTTTTTTCACAATTGCAAGTTAAAAAAAGCCAGAATTGCATGATAAAAACATGCAATTGCAAGAAAAAAGTTTGAATTGCTTTATAACTCGCAATTCTGACTTTATAACTTGCAATTACAAATTTAAATCTCGCAGTTTGAGAAATAAAGTCAGAATTGTGAGATAAAAAGTTGTAATTATCTTTTTTATTTTTTTATTTAGTGGTGGAAACAAGCTTCCATACTATCAAATATGTGGAAAACATTTCCTTCCCAATTAATGCTAAATGAATATTGTAATAAATATCAATACCAACTGATATGGGAAAAAACATATTGTGATAATATTTTCTACAAAGAGATTTATTTTATTAGCCACAAAAAAAGTGTCTCATCCTTCTCTCTCTCATTCAAAACCTTCTTTCTCTCTAACATGAGAAGTTTTGAACTGGTCAAACCAGTTGTTTTTCCTCATGCAATTTCAGTTCATGTGGATTATTTAATTCCTTTAATTATTTTCTGAATGGGCTCATAATAATTGTTATTGTTAATGAAAATTAAAACAATTAAAAATATATTTTTAAATTGAAATAAATAACAATCTAATAAAATATAAATATTAGATGAAAAACCATAACCTTAACAAACTTAAATGAAAATACAAAATGTTGCCTTTGCAACTAACTGAAATAAGTTTAAGTCAAAGTGCTAAAATGACTAAAGCTAAAAATGTATTAAAGCTAAATATAAATATTAAAAAATAAAAATGACATAAGTACAGCAAACTTAGACCAACAAAAATCTAAACGTAAACTAACCTTAAAATAAAAATATCAACCTAATTGAAAATATTACTAAATACTATAATAGTGTATAAATAATACAACAAAACACCATTTATAATAGAAGATTCGATTGGTAAAACACCAATATACTTAAATTCTTTTAAAACATTATTTTATTAAAAACAATCAAGTGATTTTCAAATGAAACTTTTTCTAAGTCAGAACTGTCATTAATTTGTGTTTTTCTTTTGCTGCTTGATAAAGTGTGATTTTATTGTTTCACAAACCAGAAATAAAGTTCAGATAAGAGCTCTTGAAATGCTTTCAAGCTTTGTGATTATTTGCAGGTGGAGCTACCATATTTTTCAGATTAATGACATTCTGCACATGTTGGTTATCATTGCCGTTATAAACAGTTACCCTTCTGGTACCAGTAATAAACATCTAAACTCCTCTGGTTGATGTAGTGATTCGTCGTGTCAGTTGATGGGTATAGTGGCTCGTATCGGTGCACTCCAGTCACTGCTCCGCCCGTCATCCAGGAAGTCCTTCGCAGATATTTGGATGTAATAAGTCCTTCCAGCCACCAGTCCACTCAGAATCATTTTGTTAGACTCGTACGGGCCAAGCTAGAAAACAGAGAATAAAAAAATAAAATGTATAAATACTGTTTAATTGTTCTGTTGGTGCTTCACAGCTGTGATTGTAGACACAGGACACCCACAGTTCTGGCCATCTCAGGTTTGCCCCAGTGGAATTTGACTGTGTATTTCAGGAGAAAGTTGACGGGGTCCGGCCAGGTGGGTGGAGGAGCCCACTGCACTGACAGCTTCCTGCCTGGCATTACCATTACGCTCACATTCACCGGAGGATCGGGTTTCACTACAACACAACCACAGACAAGAATTAAAACACTCATTCATGGCCTAGGCATCCAGATGTGAACATTGATAAGCAGCAAAAGCATTTTCTGTAGTGACGTAGACTAAGGTACAGTGACTTGCAAAAGTGTTCAAACCCCTTCATTTATCCACATTTTGTTGTTTCTGCCTTACGTTAAACTACTTTAAATGACTTTTTTCCACATCAATCTATACTCCATACGTCATAATGACAAAGCAAGAAACAGATCTGTGACAACTTTGCAAATTTATTACAAAATGTGAAAAAAAATTACATTTGAATACTTTCACAAGCTGCTGTAAATATTTATGTGCATGAATATTTTTTTCAGATTTTTTACTCCATATTGATTGATTACCCTATATAATATTTAAAAATAAAAATACAGACCAGTGGAATAAATGGAATGGTACAATGAAAATCTCACCTATCTGCTCAAAAATAAATGGCCATACGTATGTTGTGCTTCCCAGAGCATTAACAGCTGTGATGTTGAGAAGAGACGGTTCTCTGGCGAAGATCTCCAGTTCCTCCAGCGTACACTGCCTGTCTCCTGCTGCCCATTTCTGACACTGACGGGCACTTGAGAGTGGCTCTGAGAAGCTCCTGCATTTAAATTCAGAAGCAAATATTCTGAACTATTATACTAGATTTTAAAATCATAAAATATATATATATATACAATTCAAACTTTGTATTGTACCGATGCATTTTAATATACAGATACCTGTATGTAGTAATATAATGTGTTGGAAGTATGGGATCTGGAGTCAGTGTCCAGGAACATATTGCTCTTTTAGGGTAACTTGGAGACCAACAATGCACATTCGGAGGAGAAGGCGGATCTAAATAGAGCAAACAGAATGAAATTTCAATGTAATTTCAGTTTAAGCTCTCTGGGATACTGAGACATTTTTAGCAGACTTCCTTTAAATAAAGGGAAATAAGCATCAACCTACATCCCACATTTAGAGATACTGTTTGTATGAGGTTTCCATTTGGTTGGTGGCAGGTGTAGAAGCCTCGGTCCTTCAGACTCGTGTTCTGTATGGAGAGAACAGGGCTTGAGACGAGCACTGAGCTGTTGAATCTCCACTCCACCCCTTTTCCCTCTCCGTCAGCGCACGGGATCTTCACAGATGAACCCACGGCTACAAACACTTCTATTGAGGGAGGTGAGGAGGAAAAGAGACAGGCTTGGACAGATCCAACACGCTTGTGTCTGCAGGAGAGAGAACGAGTGTGTTTCTGAACAAATAAAGCTTACCTCGAACCTCTGGCAGTACGGTTGTTGTGTCTTCTTGGCTAAAAACTCCACTTGTTATGGCCAGCACTCCAAAAATATATATCAAGCACATTTTTTGGTGTTTTATACTCACAAAATGTAAAGACTGTGCTTTTATAAAAGAAGAAACTATGTATGTGTGTAGACACGCTCAGTTCAAGTGTTCAATGTGAAATTTTGTTAATCATTAGTTGATAAATATGTTTGCGAAAGAAGGCAGGCTACTGTTGGGCTGCAGTGTGAAAATATATCCATGTAATCTCAAAGTTGATGTATTTGTTCATTTGGATCATTAAGAACAACAAACACTTTTTTAGTGTTTAACAATTTGGTGCAAAATACAGTAATATTTTTATTCATGTTGGTTTCAAATGTTTTTGATAAACATTTATACCATTTCCAACAAAAGTTTTGATTTAATGACTTTAATAATGTTGAGTATCCACACTTTAAAAAAATTTAGGTTAAAAACAACCCAAGTTGGGTTGAAAATTAACAAAACCATGCAGCGATTGGGTTGTTTTAACCCAGCGAATGGGTTGTTTTAACCCAGCAATTGGGTTGTTTTAACCCAACGATTGGGTTGTTTTAACCCAGCGATTGGGTTGTTTTAACCCTGCGAATGGGTTGTTTTAACCCAGCGAATGGGATGTTTTAACCCACCGAATGGGTTGTTTTAACCCAGCAATTGGGTTGTTTTAACCCAACGATTGGGTTCTTTTAACCCAGCAAATGGGATGTTTTAACCCAGCGATTGGGTTGTTTTAACCCTGCGAATGGGTTGTTTTAACCCAGCGAATGGGATGTTTTAATCCAGAGATTGGGTTGTTTTAATCCAGCGATTGGGTTGTTTTAACCCAGCGATTGGGTTGTTTTAACTCAGCGAATGGGTTGTTTTAATCCAGAGATTGGGTTGTTTTAACCCAGCGAATGGGTTGTTTTAACCCAGCGAATGGGTTGTTTTAACCCAGCGATTGGGTTGTTTTAACCCAGCGATTGGGTTGTTTTAACTCAGCGAATGGGTTGTTTTAACCCAGCGAATGGGATGTTTTTAACCCAGCGATTGGGTTGTTTTAACCCAGCGAATGGGATGTTTTAACCCACCGAATGGGTTGTTTTAACCCAGCAATTGGGTTGTTTTAACCCAACGATTGGGTTCTTTTAACCCAGCAAATGGGATGTTTTAACCCAGCGATTGGGTTGTTTTAACCCTGCGAATGGGTTGTTTTAACCCAGCGAATGGGATGTTTTAATCCAGAGATTGGGTTGTTTTAACCCAGCGATTGGGTTGTTTTAACCCAGCGAATGGGTTGTTTTAACCCAGCGAATGGGATGTTTTAACCCAGCGAATGGGTTGTTTTAACCCAGCGATTGGGTTGTTTTAACCCAGCGATTGGGTTGTTTTAACTCAGCGAATGGGTTGTTTTAATCCAGAGATTGGGTTGTTTTAACCCAGCGAATGGGTTGTTTTAATCCAGCGAATGGGTTGTTTTAACCCAGCGAATGGGATGTTTTAACCCAGCGAATGGGTTGTTTTAACCCAGCGAATGGGATGTTTTAACTCAGCGAATGGGATGTTTTAACCCAGTGGTTGGGTTAAATGTTTGACCAACCTGCTGGGTAGTTTTATTTAACTCAACTATTGTTTAAAAATTACTGTATTTCTTGCTTAAAATGAACCCAAAATAGGTTTGAAATTAAAAATCAGACAAATAATCAGCAGAGGCAACAATAATTTGACACATTCTAATCATTGTTTTCATAAATGTTTTCATGAGTATGAATTTTGATTTTAAAAAATGTACATTCTGTATATATTTATAGATCTCTGCATAAAAAATTTGTAGGTTCAAAAACGAATTAGGCATGTTTTCAACAACCCTCCGTATTCTACATGATGAACTGATAAAATTATGTTTACTACTACTGGGCCGGTGCAAATAACCACTGATCATTAAAGGGTTAGGAAATATTAAAATAACAATTTCCTCAAACAGACACTACGAACAATTAATGTGTCAACAGGTTATTAGTTGTATGCTTGCACAACAGAAACAGGACACGCTTGTGGTTAATAAAATAGATACAATCTAAGAAAATATTGTGACATCAACACAGAATCCCAAGCACATGGTCGATGGCATCAACACCCAGCCGTCCGATCACTGAGTTCACACCTCCAGGTGCACCTTTGGATAGCGTATTATATAGTGTCTTAAAGGCTATATATTTTATCTAGCCCATCAATTATAATTTTAACAGGGGAAAAAACTCACAGTTTACATACGGCAGGATTCAGTGAGCGTTTTCAGCTACCATGTGGACTGTGATATAATGAGGTCAGAATCCTTCTGTAAACAGCACAATGTTCTTGTTTATCGAGTGTGTGGGACTGTTCTCATTCTTCCATGGATTTTCACAATCCTGAGTAAAGACTTAATTCACATAAGCCTCGGAAATGCAACAACTTTAAATAAAAACATGTTTTGCGTTTGAGCTCTTTGGCTGAGACTGAGAGTTAAAGGAGACTAAGATTAGTATCGGTGAGGACTCGAGTACATGACAGATGTGATTAAGGCCATCATTTAATGTTTGAAGGATTTACCACTTTCTGATGTGTTTTAACATTATGTATGCTGCTCGAGATAGTCATGCATTTTGGTAAATCAGTGGGAATTTTTAATGTCTTTTAAAGGCTTTATGCTTCTTGCTGTGTCTTTCTTGTGTCCGAAGCTGAGATGAGGTAAGAAGTATCGACTGCCAGCAAACAAACAATTTCATTTTGATTGTTATTGTTGTAAAGGATGAGATGTTATCTATGAGCCTCGTGACATCACGACAGAGCTTTTAAATGATTAAAAACAGAAGCTTCTGGCTCTTCTGAGGAGGAGCGTTTGCTGCATGAACTCCTGATGATCATGTTCTCCAGCATGATTTGAGTATGGTTTAAATTACATTTTCAATCCCAGATTTTCAAAGTCAACTGAGACCTTTGAACCTACATTTGAAGAAAGAAAGAACGAACAAACAATCTGGAGTCATTAGGCGCCATCTAGTGTTTACTAGGCGTTATTGTATTTTGTTGGGAAATTTTTCAGTAGTCCTGCTGACAAAGAAGACCTTTATCCGTTTTAAAAAACCATGGTACTAGTTCACACGATGTGAGCAATTTTTTCTGAAGGAATATACAGTAAAAGCTTTGTATGAGAAACACTCTGAAATTTAAGTCATTATTTTCTTATGATATTAAGTCTACTTGAGTCGATCTCAAATATCATTCTGTGACACGCGAAGTGTTTGGCGCCAAAGCATCGTCCAGCGGCGCCATTTTTAATTGAACGTGACGACGATGGCATTTGTGAGTATCTTCAGAGAGAGGGAAAGACGTTTAGTAAATGAATTACATTTCATTTTGTTCCTCAGAATCTTCACACAAAACTACTGTGTCCTCTTTTTGAGATTTTGGTCTCTTTTTTTTTTGAGCTTGACATTTAAAGTTATCTTCTTTAATTATATTGAAATCTGCCTGAAGACATTCTTCCTAAGATCTTGTGTTCCACAGAAGAAAGACAATACAGGAATGGAATGATGGGGTAAGTAATCTTAATTTCACTGTGAACCCTCCATTATGTTGTTCCTTTAATGACAGGACTGACAGGAGTTCCAGTTCCAGAATGCTCAGCGGCTGCCGGGGTTGCCAGGTCCACGTAACAAAAATAGCAAAGTCCAATCTAAAACAGCCCAAAAGTAGCCCAATGACCCAAATATCAAAACTCAAAATATGCCATTCCCTTACATAAAATACATATTTTTGTCACTGTGATGTAAATTGAAAACCACTATATAGTAGTGATCACAAAACATAACATTTAGTACAGTTTTATCATTGGTATAAAATATTTCAATACAAGCATTTCACACAAATATAGGCTAATAAAGATCCCGTTTACATAGATCCACGAAAACGACTAAAAACGCTGTATTCTGCTGCCAGGCCAGTAGATGGCGATGTCACTGTGTAAAGAAACACTACGCGCCTACAGACTGAACATACGCATCATTTTTGTAGTTTACACAGAGAGGATAACGGTATCATTTTCAAAACTTGCACTTTGAAACCTGTTAGCGTTTTCAGGCCCCCAAGATGAACGGCCAAAACGCATAAAAAGTTTTCCGTTTTTAGTTGAAAACGGAAGTCCAGATGTTATGTTTGCTTAAGCTGAAGCATAATTTTAAAAAAATGGCTCTTGACACTGTAAGTTGATATTACATGCATATTTCTTTGATAAATAAATCTTTAAAAAAGAATAAATTTGACGTAATTAAAGAAAAAAAACTTCATACTCCAGCTCAGCAGGCGGCGGTAGTGCATCATCGCCAACAAAGAAGAAACAGTCCAGCAGGGGGCGGTGTACACATTCGGTGACTAAAATCAACAGCAGAAGAACAACTGTGAAGAAGTCTACGCGTGTTTTTACCGAATGAATACTGATCAATGGCGGGGCTTGAGTTGCTGTCAGATCAGGGATACCGACTCGATGGACGAAAAGCCCCCGAGCTGCGTAAAGTGCAGGCCCGCATGAGTGTGTTTGCTCAGGCCGACGGGTCTGCTTACCTGGAGCAGGGGAACACTAAAGCTCTGGCGGTGGTGTACGGGCCGCACGAGGTGAGTGGACACACTCAGTATATCAGTGTGTTCATATAGAGCTTTTGGGGGTTTTATCGTGATATTTCGGGTTTCTGGTCTTAAATCGCCCTTGCACAAACTAAGGCCTTAAATCAGAGCAGAAAGTCTTAAATTTGTAAAGTCAACATGATATTAAATGTTGCATGAACTGCAAATAAATATGTTCATCAGAATTTTTGTCCTGTTTTCCAATACAACTATCTAAACATCTTTAAATCAAGATTTGCTTTGGTCGCAAATGTAAAGTAGGCAAAATTGAACAAAATTAAGTGAGAACAAATATCTTTGAGTCAATGAGTTATAAAAACTTGCCTTTTGAATTTCTGAGCCCATTGGCAAGTTCATGAACTCACTTCATTTTGATTCATTTCACAGAAAACAAGACTTGATATTTTGTGTCATCTTCCTTCTCCAGTAAATGTGTCTTGATTTAAGAATCTCTAGATATTTGCACCTTAAAACAAGACAAAAATACTTAGGAAGAACCTCTTTTTTTTTTTGCAGTGCAATCAGAAGTTTCTGTAAAAAGTATTTCCATATTCAGATATTCAAGATACTTTTTTAATAAAATGAATTAAAAAGTAACTGTTGGCTATCTGTTGGAAGTCTCTAAAGTTTTGCTAATATTACTCATTGTGTTTCTCTCTAGACATTTACATTTAGAGAACATATTCACGTATCTTTTAAAGGAATTAATTTCGCAAAATGTTTCCATTCTCACATCCTACATGTACTTGCATTCCTTCGGTTTCTGTGAGAGGTCAGAAAACCCTGCCTTCCTCGATTTGATTGTTCATCTCAGTCATTTTGACATTGACGAGCACTGTTAAAATCTGAAGCAAATATAACTTTGTCCATAAACACCATTAAGAAACCTGCTGTTATGTGTCATCATGCGTACTATCTTCCGTTTTCATCATAGATAAACTGTATAATAATGTGAGCTGATATATCTCCCTGTAGACCCGAGGCTCTCGCAGTAAGTCCTTGCACGATCGTGCGGTCATTAACTGTCAGTACAGCATGGCCACGTTCAGCACCGCTGAGAGGAAGAGACGTCCACACGGCGACCGCAAGTCCAGTGAGATGAGTCTTCATCTGAAGCAGACCTTTGAAGCGGCAGTGCTGACGGAGCTCTACCCGCGATCACAGATCGACATCTACGTCAAGGTGTGTGTGTCTGTCAGTGCTGTTTGTGTTCCACTTTAATAACCTGCTGTGGGAAAGAAATGTGCACTAGTCTGAATCGAAGAGCGTTTATAATTGAGTTGTTCATTAAAGAGCATTATAAATGCTTATTAAATTTTATTTAAATAAAAAACTAGATCCGTAATGTCGATAACTGTGTCATCACATGGTCCATTGGCTAAAAACCCCACAATCCCGATCTCATCCTGTGCTGTAGATTCTGCAGGCGGACGGTGGAAACTACAGCGCGTGTGTCAATGCTGCGACTCTGGCTCTGGTGGACGCTGGGATCCCCATGCGTGATTATGTGTGCGCCTGCACCGCTGGCTTTGTGGAAGACACGGCACTGGCTGATCTGTGTCACGCGGAGGAGAGCGGAGGCGGCACATCGCTGGCACTGGCGCTGTTGCCCCGCAGCGGGAACATCGCCCTGCTGCAGATGGACGCCCGGCTCCACCAGGACCACCTGGACGCATTAATGGAGGCGGCCATGACGGCATGTAAAGGTCTGAGTAAAGTGCTGGATGGTGTTGTGCGTCAGCACCTGGAAGAGGTTTCAGTTCTTACCAGCGAATAAAAACTTCCTGCGAACTTCATCCTGGGCTCACTAGAGCAGACTGTGTTCCCGTTGTAGAATGAAGCCGACATTTGACTGAAATTACAGAGTTGATCAACTACAACAAAAAAATCTTCTGGAAAAAGTGGCATAAAGACTCTCTACAAAAATACAGTGTTTTGTTTAAAAAAAAAAAAAAATCTCTGTTTTGGAAGAATTGTAATAAAAAGGTTTTTGCTATGTTTCTAAACAGTTAAATACAAATTTCTTTTTTTGTGTTGTTTTATTAAATTAAACATTCAGGTAATCATACTTTATTCAGAATTAGAACGTTTCTTAAAGAGTTAGTTCTCTGATGATTTACTCTCCTCCATGTCATCCAAGATGTTTGTCTTTCTTCCTTCAGTCAAAAAGAAATGAAGGTTTTTGAGGAAAACATTCCAGGATTTTTCTCCATATAGTGGACTTCACTGGGGTTCAACGGGTTGAAGGTCCAAATGTCAGTTTCAGTGCAGCTTCAAAGAGCTCTACACGATCCCAGACTTTTCAAATACACACAATACATTCACATGTTAGTGTATTATATAAAAATTGTAAATCAATGCTTTTCAAATGACCAAAACAATATCTATTTGAATTGCCGCCAAAGCACTTCCTTGAACTATCTTAAGTCTGCAGATTGCGCCCGCCCTTTTCTGTCACCTGAGGTGGTTATCAAAGTACAAAGTTCATCTGCTTATGTAGGCATTTTATGAAAACAGAAACAACTTTACTCTATTATCAAAGCGTTGAGTTTCTTTCATTTAGAGTTTAGATTGATGGAACATCATGGAGGTCAGCGTTATGAAGACCTGTCCACGGATACATTTCCGCACAGGTGAGTAACAAATATAGTTAAGGAATCGTTTATATTTTAATTTTGTGTTTTTCTACTTGCAGCTATTCATAGGACCACTGTGTTTTGCGAACTATAATTTATAGTCTGCGTAATTTGTTTATAGTAGACATATTCACAGCCAGCAAATTTCCTTTGGCATAGATTTGGCCCAAATTAGAACGTGTTTGTTGATTTGCGCCACCCGCTCAGATTGTGCGTAGAGGTACATAGAGGTAGCACAAATCAATAGCGAAAAATGCTACCTATCAGATTGTGCTACTAGCATCATATTCATTTTAACATCAGTACCAGTACACCAAAACCGTGCCATAACTCCACCCATAGTGAGCCAAATAATAAAAACAAATGTGAACCTTATATTTAATTCTTGTATGGTTGGGTTCTGCAAAGTGCTGACGGCCTTTATATGGCCCACATGTGACTGACAGACCAAAAGCCATTATAACCACATTTACGCCACACCTATTTTTTTATTTTTTTATTTTTTTATTATTATTATTATTTAAAATATCCATTAAAGAGTAAATCAAAGTCTTAAATGCAAAAATTGATTCAGTATTTTTTTTTTTTTTAAATATAGCATGTTAAACAAAAAAGAAGTGTGCTGATGTTAGTAATGTTGTGTCAAATGTATATATGTCATGTCTCGCCAATCTTTCTCAGTCACCATCTGCAAGAAAAAGGTAGATAAAAAAGAAATACATTAGTACAACATATAATTAATATCACACATCAGATATGATTTAAATCAATATACTGAAACCAGCACATAGGCCTGTTACAAGTGATTGTAAATCAAGACTTTTTTTCTACCACCCAGTAGCATGACCTTGTCATTCAAAATGAAGACTAGTAACAGGCTTTTTTTTAGACATAATACTTAATGATATACTTAATAAAAAACTTATAAAACAGCACAACAGCACCTACCTGAAGCTAATTAGAGTTTGTTTGGGCAAAGGCTGTTGTTGTAAAGCGAGAGCAGAGAGGGAAATAACTGAAATAATGGAAATTACTGCATTTAAATAGTTGCCAGTCACATGTTTAGTAACCCACAAATAGGAATTAATGGGAAGATGCAAAGCAACCAATAGTGTAGTTAAATAGGCTGAGATGCGGTACTGTCCATTTGACTTCAGACATCGTATTTACAGGAGTTTATATGGGTCAAAAAGTTGCTTTTCATCTACAGATTTACCAGCATAATATTTTAATGGCATAAACAGTTTTACAGTTTTTTTTTTTTGCACAAAGTACAGGAATACCCATTGTAAACAATGTGGTGCAGTTCAATGATATTGACTAGAAAAGGCCATCATTTGCTCTCACATTAAATCTCAAAACTTGCCATGTAAAAGGCTTGGCACAAAACATGTTTGAAAATCTTCTGTTTCATTCCTCCTGACCACCAGGGGCACTAGCGGATCATCGTAGCATCGCATCATCGTACCTCCACACATTACCTCCCTTCGGGCAGGGTGTGGTCTCTGTAGCGTTCCCCTCCTTTGGGACTGGGCACGCTTCCCCTGTATTTTGGTCATGCTGAAAAACAATGGGAATTGAGTTCTGAAGCACTCTTCCCTGGGGTAAGAACAGCAGCTTTGACCACCCCCACGGAAAACCCTGTCCTTTCCATCCCTTTTGGCATGGAGGACTTCCCCTCTGGTTTACTTGGGGTGCTGGGTAGGTTACGTCATTTGTGAGAGCAGTTGTGAATAGACACGGAGTTGCTTGCCAGCATCTGCATCTCCACCACTTGTAACTGGGGGCAGTCATGGCCTAATGGTTAGTGAACTGAATGGGAACGTCTAGGTTACTATTGTCACCCTCCTTCCCTGAAGGAGTGAACGGAGACGTTACACCCCCCCGCCACAGCCCTGAACCTCCGCTGAATGGGATCTCGGCTCCTCAGCAAAGCATGGCTAATGTTCATTGGCTCATTTTGGTACCACTTGGAGGTGTTTGGGTTCCCAGGTGAGACCCCAATATGTCAGTATCGACGTAACGTCTCCGATCCTTCCTTCCAGGAACGGGGGTTAGAATAGTAACCTAGATGTTTTTCCTAGCAAAGCAATTTACCATTTAATAAATTGTAATCAGAATCACATTTAAATGGCATATGAGTGCCTGAAAAAATGTTACCAGTTAAAAAGGAAAACCCTCTGAGTATTTTTAAAATTTGATGTAAAAAAAAAAATACTTAAAAATAAGAAGGAAAGTAAATACAGTTTAGAATTATAAGAAAGTAATTGAAAGAAAAAAGTATTTTCTCCAACGTATATCTTTTTAGAGGATGTAAGGCCAGCTCGTAAAATTTTCATGGTTGGGCTATGTGGCTTCTACCATTTGTCTTAGACATACAGATAAGCCTTTTTGTAAGGTCAGTTATCTGTGTATAATAAGCATTATGATTATTATTGTGTGATTTTTACAGAGGCACATAGAAGAACAATCAATCATTATAACAGTGTCTCATTCTAGTTTCCCTTCATGTTTTGTTTCAGTTCAGTCCAAGTACAAGGACCAAAGTCATCAGAATCCAGCTGTGTGTCCATCAAGAGTGACTGGTCAGTGGATCCTCCACTTAAGCTTAGTGGACACACTGATCCTGGGATTAGGTAAACACTTCAAAATGTTTGTCTTATTATATATTCTGCACTGAAATGAAAGAATTTTTCAGTTCCTGTAACTGATGATTTTCAGAAGATAAGTACTTGCTATCATGTATTCAACAATATATCACATTATAATTGGAATAATTCAGTTACATGGGTCAACGCACTTTAGGGCCAATACAATCTTGTTGATTTTTATTTATTTTTTTGGCAAGCAGAGACATTGCTTTGTCTTCTGTATTTACAGCATAAGCCCAATCACAATTCGGCATAGATAAAGCGATGAAGTACCTTGCTCCGCCTATATAAATATCACGTCCATCACCCCTGAACCCACTATCCATTGCTCATGAATGCAGACTACTGGTAAAACCCCCAAACATGTACAGTAGTGATGTATATCCGAGACACTGCGGATAATTCACAGATGGGTGATAAAGTGATAAAAAAAAATAACATTTCAATTAATTGTGGGTGAGTCGCGGGTGGATGCGAGATAAATCATCAATGTGTTGATTTTAATAAGACATGGAACTCTCAATTTACACTAAAACACAACAAACTTGCGTCACTCTGTTACTTTCATTTTCAACAACAACATATATCCCTTCATGGAAAAACCAAACAAGGAAAACATGCCTACAGCACTTACTAGTGGTCATTATATGAAACAACCTACATGATTTCTTAATAACTTAACAGCTTTAACTAAAAATATACACAAGCCTAACAGAAATTTTTCTGATAAGTGTGATTTCCAACATGATGGAAATACTGAGCTTAATTTTTCATCGGGCACTAAATTGCAGACTCTCAATAAGCAAAGCAGTTGTGGGATCCACTTATTTAAACAGCAAATATATGGGTGGTGTCTGACTGGAATGATTCTGGATCGTAGTGGTGGGCCGCCTGGACTAAAAATCCCAGTCCAGCCCTGAGATTAGTGGTGCCATGCAAGTAAGATGAAGGGTGAGAAGAGACAGGGATGTTGGCAGCAATATTTATTCAAATAATCAAGATAATCTGACAGGCAAGGTAGGACACAAACGTAGACATAATAATAAGAGTGTGTGAATTACATTCACTTGTGTTCATCTCAATGCACAGACTGGACCACCCAGAATCCAGCTGTGTGTCCATGAAGAGTGACTACTCAATGGATCCTCAACATAACTTTAGTGGACACACTGATCTTGGGTTTAGGTAAATGCTGTACTAAAGTATCTTTGTTATTACATCTGTTTTAAAACCAAGAAAGAATTGTTCAAATTTAATGCTGTAAAGTGTCTTCAATGCCTGTATGCAATACATTTTAGAATGAAGATCATAACAGCTTCGCTATGTGGAATATAACACTTAATATTACTGATTATAGTACATTTTCTGTGGATAGTACATATTAATGAAATATTTTTAAATTACCTAAAACAATCAATCATTACAAAAGTGATTAATATAAGAGTGTGTGAATTACATTCACTTGTGTTCATCTCAATGCACAGACTGGACCCTCCAGAATCCAGCTGTGAATCCATGAAGAGTGACTGCTCAATGGATCCTCAACGTAACTTTAGTGGACACACTGATCTTGGGTTTAGGTAAATGCTGTACTAATTTGTTTATTGATTATACATGTTTCCATTTCTGTTTATGCATTTGATAGACTTTTATCCAGACAGACTAATGTTGTTTCAAGGTCCTGACACTCACTCTTGTTTTAATTTGTATTGCAAGGATCATGTGACGCATGTTTATTTTTCTGGGTTTTGGTTATTTTTGTCTTTTGGTGGGTGTTGTATTTGGGCATAAAGCCAGGATCTGGTCACTTCTGTCTAGTTTCTGTGTTGGAATCTTGGCACTGATGCTCCTTGTCATTTTTCCTTTTGTTTGTTGAGCATCCAATAGCCGAGACTCAATTCTTTTCCAGTTGTCTATGAACCCTGTATTATTCTGCAGACACCACTTAGACAGCCAGCCATTAAGTGATGATAGTCTGCTAAGTATCTTATCACTCCAGCGAACAGGAAGGGGGCCAGAGCAAATTACAGTGTCTGACATAGTGCTTGCAAGTTCACGCACCTCTTTAATGTTAATTTTAGTGATCTCTGACTGGCGAAGTCAGACATCATTAGTGCCGATGTGAATAACAATCTTAGAGTATTTCTGATTAGCATTAGCCAGCACTCTTAAATTTGCTTTGATGTCAGGCGCACTTGCTCCCAGCATACGTGATTATGGTGGCTGGTGTCTCTATTTTCACGTTACGTGTAATAGAATCGTCAACAACTAGGGCACTTTCAACAGGATTCTCAGTGGGTGTGTCGGTGAGTGGGGAGAACCTGCATGAAGTTCTAATCAGAACGGAACAGCGGTGTTTGGCCCCGCGACTATGCTGTCTCACAGCCACCCAGTTGCCCTGCTGCACGGGCTTTACAGCCGGAACCGAACAATGTACAGGGTTTGATAAGCTAGTTGTATCCAAAACAGTATCTCAAGCCCTTGCATTCTTACTATCCTCGATTAAAGTTTGGATGCGTGTCTCTAATTCTGAAATTTTCTTTGACAGCCTGACTATTTCACTGCATTTATGACACGTGAATCCCTCGTCGCTGACAGAGAAAGCTATGCTAAGCATGTACCGGCAGTGCAAGCAACAAGAACAGGGGAAGATGACATGACTCACCGTGTTTGTAGACTGATCTGACTCACCACAATTGTTTGGACTCATTGAAAAAGGAGCGCAAGAGAGAAAAAGAAATGCATCGTGATAGTGATTTAGATTAAAAGATTAAAAGCTATCGACGTCAGATTAATGTGATAGCCAATATTAGACAATATCAGATATATGGTGATGATAATATAAACAACAAGGAATGATAATAAATAGAGATTCAAAACAAAGCTATACGGAGCTACAGATGCAAACAACTCAGCAGCGAGGCAGACAGGAGCAATCGATCGCAGTCGAAAAGGGTACATTGTCTAATAATTCTATCCTAAAGCTTGCATAAAACAGTATACAGTACAAAAGGCACTGTAAAAGACAGTAATAATAATACATACTATATTCTGGAAAAATGCCTGTTCCTTCATAGAAGGTTTTCTATGAATGAATGGGGAAGTGTCCTTTTTTATGGGCATTATGTGTGTTTCAGTAGGAAAATGGAGTGAGAGTTACCTTGTTTGCATTCCTTCTGGTTTTGCATGTGGCTACATTCCCCCACCTGGAATGTGCCTGAGGTCCACTAGTTGCTGGACTAGTGTTAGCAAAGGGGGAGTAAAAGCTCATAATGATCAGTCGGACAGCAGACATCTGCTTGGGCCTACTTGGCCATTGCTTGTCACGGTCTTGAGACATCTTGGATTATTTATTAAAGAATTAATAATTGGGTTTCTGATTGGACTAAACAGCAGTCTAAACTACCTAAACTAAAGGAATATCTCATTAAACAATCTGGTAGTCATTAAATATACTACATGAAATATGCATATTAATTATCTAATGATTTTTTTTTTTTTTTTTTTTTTAATCTTACATCAGTGACCCTCAACATGCTGAAGCCCTCAAGACATTTAGATCAAATCTGCTGAAGAAGTTTCAGTGTCTGTATGAGGGAACAGCAAAGCAGGGAAACCCAACTCTCCTCAATGAGATCTACACAGAGCTCTTCATCACAGAGAGTGAAAATGGGGAGATCAACAATGAGCATGAGGTAAGACAGATTGAGACACAATCCAGGAGAACAGCTAAAGAGGACACACCAATCAAATGCAATGACATCTTTAGACCTTTACCTGGACAAGACAAACCCATCAGAACTGTGCTGACAAAGGGAGTCGCTGGCATTGGAAAAACTGTGTCTGTGCAGAAGTTCATCCTGGACTGGGCAGAAGGGAAAGAGAATCAGGACGTCCAGCTCATATTTCCACTTCCTTTCAGAGAGCTCAACTTAATGGACAAAACACTCTGTCTT
This sequence comes from Ctenopharyngodon idella, assembly GCF_019924925.1. Classification (NCBI taxonomy): domain Eukaryota; kingdom Metazoa; phylum Chordata; class Actinopteri; order Cypriniformes; family Xenocyprididae; genus Ctenopharyngodon; species Ctenopharyngodon idella. Next base: position 236,657 of record NC_067221.1, read on the forward strand.
TCAGATCTTCTTCATGTCTTTTTCCCTGAAACAAAAGAAATGAATCTATTCAGTGATGAATATAAAGTTGTCTTTGTTTTTGACGGTCTGGACGAGTGTCGTCTCTCTCTGAATTTTAATGTGAAACTGTGTAATATATCCGAATCAGCCTCAGTGGACGTGCTACTGATGAACCTCATTGCGGGGAATCTGCTTCCCTCTGCTCTCATCTGGATCACTTCCAGACCAGCAGCAGCTGATCTCGTCCCCTCTGAGTGTGTCCATCGAGTGACAGAGGTACGAGGCTTCAATGAGCCACAGAAGAAGGAATACTTCAGGAAGAGAATCAGTGATCAGAGTCTGGCCAATGCAATCATCAGACACCTGAAGTCATCAAGGAGCCTCCACATCATGTGCCACATCCCAGTGTTCTGCTGGATCTCAGCCACTGTTCTAGAGAAGATGTTGAGTATAGCAAAGAGAGGAGAGATTCCCAAGACTCTCACTCAAATGTACACACACTTCCTAATCATTCAGACCAACATCAAACATGAGAAGGACTATGATAAGAAAATGAAAAATGAAGACATGATCCTAAAACTGGGGAAACTGGCATTCCAACAGCTTGTGAAAGGAAACCTGATCTTCTATGAGGAAGATCTGAGAGAGTGTGGCATTGATATGACAGAAGCATCAGTGTACTCAGGATTGTGCACTCAGATCTTCAGAGAGGAGTTGGGCTTGTATCAGGGGAAAGTCTTCTGCTTCATTCATCTGAGCATTCAGGAGCATCTAGCAGCTCTTCACGTGCTGCTTTCATTCCTGCTGTACAAGAGGGATGTTCTCAATGAAAACCTCAGCTCAAAACATGCACATGAGTTCACGTGTCACAAGTTATCTGAGCTGCATCAGAGAGCCGTGGACAAGGCTCTGCAGAGTAGAAATGGACATCTGGATCTTTTCCTCCGATTCCTTCTGGGTCTCTCACAGGAGTCCAATCAAATGCTCCTTAAAGGCCTTCTGACATGTGTTAGAAAAATCTCATACAGCAAAGGGAAAACGATTGAATACATTAAAATGAAAATTAGAATGAATCCCTCACCAGAGAAATCCATCAATCTGTTCCACTCTTTAAATGAACTGGGCGATCATTCTCTCATAAATGAAATCCAGGAGTATGTCAGATCTGGAGGTCTTTCAAGTGCCAGATTGTCCTCATCACAGTGGTCAGCTGTTGTCTTTGTTTTATTAACCTCTGAGCATTTGGATGAGTTTAAGTTAAAGAAATACATCAGTGAAGGCCAAATCCACATGTCACCGGATGAAGTACTTCAGAAGCTCTTGCCTGTAGTTGAAGCCTCCAGATCAGCTCAGTAAGTCTGAGTGTGTGTGTGTGTGTGTGTGTGTGTGTGTGTGTGTGTGTGTGTAATGTAGTGCAGTGCTTCTCTGTTCTATGCTGTCTGTGGTAATGTTAATTTTGCCTGATTTCTTTTAACAAAAGACACACTTGGATCAGTATACAAAAGATATACAAAAGGGATTATATCCTTTATATTTTTTCAGATTGAAATTTACATTAACACACAATAAAGCAAAAGTAAACATAAATTAATAAAAAACATTAAACCCACACAAATTTAGTATTTGACATCTCACTCACTCTGTGGTTGTGTAGTTTTTGCTGAATTAAGAGAGTGAAGAGTGTGTCGTTCTGCAGGTTGAATAAGTGTGATATCACAGCTGAAGGTTGTGCTGCTCTGGCTTCAGCTCTGAGATCAAACTCACACCTCAGAGAACTGAGTCTGTCTGTGAATAAAATAGGAGGTCGAGGTCTGACGCTGCTTTCTGATGGACTGAAGGATCCTCACTGTAAACTGGAGAAACTGTGGTAAAATCATACATTAATCTTAAGTGTAACAAGAATCAAATTATTTTAAAGGATTATTCTCCTTGTTGTTCAAATGTTTACAATAACACACAAAAGTAAACAAAACAGAAAGTAATAAAAACATTAAACCCACAGAGATTTAGTATTTAAAATCGATCTTTCTGTAGCTGTGTAGTTCCTGCTGAACTAAGAGAGTGTGTCATTGTTTTCTGCAGGTTATTTTATTGTGATATCACAGCTGAAAGTTGTGCCGCTTTGGCTTCAGCTCTGAGATCAAACTCACACCTCAGAGAACTGGATCTGACTCAGAATAAAATTGGAGATAAAGGTCTGATGCTGCTCTCTGATGGACTGAAGGATCCTCACTGCAAACTGGAGAAACTGTGGTAAGATCATACATTAATCTTAACAGAGACAAGTATCATGTTATTTTAAGGGATTATTGTTCTTTTTTGGATCATACTGATTTACATTAACACACAATAAAGCAAAAGTAAACAGAACATAACAAAAACATTAAACCCACACAGATTTAGTAGGCTTATTTAATATCTCAGTCTCTCTGTGTGTCACAGAATCATCAGGCTCCACCTACACACAACCACAATAATCTCAATCACCTGAGTTTTAATCACCATCACCTTTCACTCATTTCACCTGCACCAGTTAAAAGGACTCCGTGCACACACACACAATGTCTAGTCCAGTGGTTCCTAAACCTGTCCTGGAGGACCTACAAAATGTGCAGGTCTGGGGGTCCTCCAGGACAGGTTTGGGAACCACTGGTCTAGTCTTGTCTTAGACTCACCTTATGTTCGTCTCCTCACCCAAGTCTCCATTCTCTTCGTCTCCAAACTCCAGTCTCCAGCTCCTTGTCTCCTGTCTGTGTGTCCCACCTCAAACAAGAAAGGAAAGTGCTCAATATATATATACAATGCCCTCCATAAGCATTGGAACAGTAAAGACAAAATTGCTCTGTTAGCTTTGGTGTCAAGACAATTATAAAAATGATTAAAAGATTAATATGAGGCAGAAGTACAGAATGTCACATTTTATTATTGATTGTTTCTACACAAAATGTTTTACCAACTAAGAAGAACAGCACTTACAGAGTTTCATTCCTCTGCCGAATGTGAGAAAAGGTATTGGGATGGTTTAACTTAAAGCAAATGTTTAAAGCTAATATTTAATTGTAAATCCCTTGCAAGCAATCACAAGAGTGAGTCTGTGACCCATAGACATCAACCACTCTTGGTTTCACATTTTTCACAAATGCTTTTCCAGGCCATTCTTTTGTACACTTCTGAATTAATTCTTCTGCTGCCATCATTGAATAAGTCATCAATAAAGATGAGTGAGCCTGTTCCAGAGGCAGACATGCATGCCCATGACATGACACTACCTCCACCATGCTTTCCAGATGAGGTTGTATGTAGAGACCTGCACTCCTGCGAGACCCGCAGGACCCAACGCAACAGAGTGCAGCGCGGGACAAGATCTGATGGGCACACGTGGGCGCAGGTAGTAAGACGCTCATGTGTGCGGGTTGCGGGAGAATAAAATGATTTGTGGGACTCCAGCAAAATAGAAATATCTAAACACAAAATATCTAAAAACTAATAAAGTAACAAGTAATATAAAATAAAATCGATTTACTGTCGCAAGCATATGTGAGATTCTGTTTATAACATGTTTGCAGTGTTGAGCAATGTAGCCAATCACAGACATATCTGTTGATTTCTGAGATGCAGTGGAGATGCAACACAATCAGGTGTTTATGTTAGAATCCTCTCACCGCTCAAAACGCGTTCATGAATCCTATTATAACACACGAAATGTAGACATTATGAAAGATTCATTGTTCATATATTCATTGTGTTATAACAGAGCTTTGTGAGATCACAATGAACTGAGATGTCCGCTTTTTAGTCATAAAGGGAGTGCTCTTTGAGCACATTCTGCCATACCAAACCATGCACGCATCAGCTTGCTTTTCGGTTAAAAATAACTGGTTTGTGAATGTTGATGCTTTAATAGAAAATATTTTATCCGGAGCGTTTATGCTGGGATTTTGTGGTGACACGTAACTTAATATTTCATGTAAATTTCATGGATGTACTGACAAATATCTGTTTGCTACTTTTATGCGGGATTTTGCGGGCGGGAGCAGGACAAAACATGAATGTTGCGGGCAGGAGCGGGACAGGATAACATTTTTTTTTTTTGTGGGAGCGGGTGGGAGCGGGACAGAATCCTGTGGGAGCAGTTGGGCACGGGACTGAAAACTGGACATTTGCAGTTTCTTTTTTTCTCCACACTTTTGCTTTTAACTTTGATAAAGGTTAATATTTGTCTCATCTGTCCATAAAACTCTACTGGCTCATCTCTGTGTGTTTTTGCAAATTCTACTTGGCTTTTCTATTTTTGGTACTGATCAGATGTTTGATCTTGCTGTGTATCCTCTGTAATTCTGTTGGTGAAGTCTCCTGCGAACAGCAGATTGTGAGACCATCACCCCAGCTTTCTGGAGGTTGATGGTGATTTTACTGGCAGTTATTTTAGTTTTTTTCATAGTCCTTGTCATTTGTCTATCATCAACTGCTGTTGATTTTCTCAGCTGACCTCATATTAATCTTTTAATCGTATTTATAGATGCCTTGACACCACAGCTAACAGAGCAATTTTGTCTTTACTGTTCCAATACTTGCGGAGGGCACTGTATTATTCTTCAGTGACTGTTAACGTGTGTGTGTGGCAACTTACCTGTCAGTGTTCCTCCTGCTGCATCACCATTCCATATCCGTTGCTTCATCACTATTGCTTTATCGCTGTGTTCAATAAAGCCTGTCTTTATTTATACTTACCATCTTCCTAGTCTGTGTTTCCCAGTGATGGGAATAATGGCGTTATAAATAAACGGCGTTACTTTTTTTTAGTAACGAGTAATCAAACGAATTACTTTTTCCCCCATTACAACTCCATTACCGTTACTGACAATAAAATGTGGTGTTACTATAATTGAGCTGAAGCGATTGAAGCGATTTTCATATGAGTAGGCTCTATCTCAGCCATAGGACCTGCAAAGCTTTTTCTCTAGTGTGTGTGTTGGGCTGGGACACATGGGCTAACAGATCATGATTGATGTGTGACTAGAGATCATAGACCTGCAAAGCATTTGTTGTAAAGGAATAGTACAGGTTAGTCATACACAAATAAAATTTTAAACTGAGAGCTAATAATGTACGATACTCTGTGTGTGTGTCTGTGTCAGATCATGCAAGTGGAGCACGAGCTCAAACCAGAATACCCTTTGTGACATGCTGGATTGAAAATGTGTGAAATAATTTTCTTCTAGTCGACTAGTAGTTGTTCGTTTAAGCCATTAGTTGACTAATCACATTTATATTAATTTAATTTCTTAAATACTGGAGAGAATAAACCATGATAATGAGCGTTTACGTAATATATACTATATAGTACTCAAGCACACGCATAAAGCTTGCCATAAAGAACCAGCAAAAGTAATGATTATGAATGTGACAAAAACAGCAAGGAGACCTTTTAATTGTTTATTAATAAACTAATGTTTTCTGAATCAGTGTCAGCTGCTAAGATGAAGTAGACATGGCTGACTCTCAACTCCGCATAGTGGACGTGCTTAGAGAGAGAATGCACAATTCATTCGGATTACATAATCAGAGAGTAGCCTATTTCGTTTAGTTTTGAGTTATTTCATTTAAAAGTAGAAATTTCAAAATTTCTATAGATTTCTCATGTCTGTGAAGCAAGCAGCCTATACACTGAGTTTCGGTTCATTTAGCCTATAAGACGTGCTCCAGTTCACATGTAAGTAATCGCGTTGGCGCCTCAATGTCATGAATATATTGTCTGTATATTTGCTTCTTATTTATTAAATCCAGGCATTGTTTGGTGAAACACTGATTAAAATTGAGATTTTATTTTACTAAACGAAATTCACTTTAAAGAAAGGCTTTCTACAAAACAAAACTTAATGAAGTGGTCAAAATCATGTCTGACCTACTCCATGTCTCCTGATATTGCGCATCTTATGATGTATCCTATCTTACTCGTGCTGTTCACTTTTCATAATCAAATAGACGAAATTAAAAAATAACATTATAATAGGCCTATTTAAACATAAATATGAAACTAAATACATTTTCTTTAATGGCTACCAACACGTATAATACAGTACAGAGAAATTTCATGTCGTGATAAGAGTGGATCATGAGTCACGAGTCGGATCAAGCATAATTTATTTGTTGGCCAGTTGTGGTCTGTGCAATAAATATTAAAAGTTCTACTAAACTATCTACTGTGTTTTATTGTTCCACTATAGTAATGATAATATTTACAATAATATATTGAATTTAATAGGTGTCTCTCACATTGTCCCACAGCAACATTAAAATAGTGTAGATTAGTGTACAATGTTTTATAATATTTCTTTCTATTAAGTGTTCATTTCATTTATTTAACATTTAATACTGGGGGCATCCAAGTTATTTGACATATTTGAATTTTTTTTTTTTTTTTTTTAAGTAACGTAATAGTTACTTTCCCTGGTAATTAGTTATTTTTATAATAATGTAATTAAGTTACTATCTCAGTTACTATTTGTGAGAAGTAACTAGTAACTATAACTAATTACTATTTTAAAGTAACATGCCCAACACTGGTGTTTTCTGACACTGTGGTTGTGTAGTTCCTGCTGAACTAAGAGACTGTGTCATTGTTTTCTGCAGGTTATTTTATTGTGATATCACAGCTAAAAGTTGTGCTGCTCTGGCTTCAGCTCTGAGATCAAACTCACACCTCAGAGAACTGGATCTGTCTGAGAATAAAATAGGAGGTGCAGGTCTGACGCTGCTCTCTGATGGACTGAAGGATCCTCACTGTAAACTGGAGAAGCTGAAGTAAGATCATACATTAATCTTAAGTGCATGTTATTTTAACCCTTTAATTCCTACTGTATCATATTTGATATAAATTATCAACATGATCATAACCCTGTTGTACACAATCTACTACATGCTGTCTGTTGGCTTATTGATAGTTTATAGGGGTTTTTTTTAACAAGTAAAAGGCCTTTTAGTATAATTGTAAAAATGTGTCCCTTCAGCTTGTGCTTCATGTCTTTTTGCTGTGAAATCTTTACTGATTTTTATTAAGTAAACATAAGAATAACCTTTATTGTTAGTAATATTTCAAGATGATAATTTTCTTGACTGAAGCAACGTAGGCTTTCTTGATTATCCATACTTTTTTTAAATAGAAAAAACATGTTCAAATGTGTCAAATATGATTCATCAGGCTTTTGAACTGAGAGTGAATACTGTGTCATTGTTCTCTACAGGTTAAATACATGTGATATCACAGCTGAAGGTTGTACTGCTCTGGCTTCAGCTCTGAGATCAAACGCACACCTAAGAGAACTGGATCTGTCTGTAAATAAAATAGGAGGTCGAGGTCTGACGCTGCTCTCTGATGGACTGAAGGATCCTCACTGTAAACTGGAGAAGCTGTGGTAAGATCATACACTAATCTTAAGAGACACGTATCATATTATTTTAAGGGATTATTCTCTGTATATGTTATTCAAATCATAGTGATTTACATTAACACACAATAAAGCAAAAAGTAAACAAAGAGCAATAAAAACATTAAACCCACACAGACTTAGTATTTAATATCTCAGTCTCTCTGTGGTTGTGTAGTTCCTGCTGAACTAAGAGAGTGTGTTGTTTTTTGCAGGTTTTTTCATTGTGATATCACAGCTGAAGGTTGTGCTGCTCTGGCTTCAGCTCTGAGATCAAACTCACACCTCAGAGAACTGGATCTGACTCAGAATAAACTAGGAGGTCGAGGCTCTCTGATGGACTGAAGGATCCTCACTGTAACCTGGAGAAACTGTGGTATGATCATACATTAATCTTAACAGAGAAGGGATTATTCTCTCTATGCTATTCAAATCATAGTGACTTACATTAGTTAAGTTATTAACGTAATTTCAGGAGTACGCCCATCTAATCTTCTAATTAATACTAAGGTATAAAAAACCTCTTACCTCTTCCCGTTGTTAGTTCTTTTGGCATCCTTCCTCCTCCCTTTCTACTCCTTTTTGTATATTATTTTGTCTGTGTAATGGGGGGCAATCAGAGCTCGAATAGAATATCCTCTCTGAACCCATCTATAGCAGACAGCAAGCCAAATCTGTTTAACACTTACTCTAAGATTATATGGGCACAGAAACTTGTGAAACACATGATAACGCAAAAACGTAAGGAAGTAAAATAATGCCATATGTTTTTGAAACAAAAAGCATCTTCAATTGCACTACTTCAAAAAATATGCATTGCATTAACCGTGCTTGTATTTTAATGCATTGTATTTTAAAGGCTTGCATGGACTGAAATTCAACATGGTTGTATTTTTAAGCTGTGAATATTTCAATTCAAAACAGTTCACACACATTTTCATTGTTAAAAATTCAATAATCTATATTCACCTTTCAGATTTAACTTCCAAAATATTCATTCTGTTTAAAAATACAACCTATAATATTTATCAGGCAATTTTCTGTCCATTTTATTTCGCTTCCACAAATTGGTGTCCACAAATTCAGAGGTTCAAATTTCAACATTTCACATCCTGGAACTGCAGGAATAGCAGTAGAGTACCGAGCATAATCTCCATCTGCTGTTAGTCGACCTCACCAGCAGGTGGTGCAAGCGCGTGTTGATGAAAAGCAGAGCAACAGTTAGAGCAATTCATACATTTCATTCATTAAAACGGATTTACATTAACGGAGCAAGTGGTAAGTGTATGTGTGATGATTATTAGGGCCAGTATATATGCAGAAAAGCTGATAAAGACACAAAAGTTGTCAAGCTTCTGCGCACATACACACTCAAACACGCAAACCTATAGACTAAACACGTAAATGAACGGCAAGAATGCATTAAAGGTATTCGTTTTTTATTTCAGTAGGAAAGGTGTCATTTAAGCGGCCCCTAAAGTAATAATTAACAATTTTTACAATGGAAGTGATTCAATTAAAAACCAACTTTAGCTCGATAATAATTTGCTTTGAAACAATATGTATTGTGAAAAGCGCTATATAAATAAAGATGACTTGACTTTCCTTAACTTTAATAGAATGCTTAACTTTAATTTATAGACTAAATACAGTGTTATAAAGGACCACCAAACGCGCACCTATACTATACTATATAGGCTACAGGCAAGCAGGTAGACTCAGAATATGGACGTAATGTATAAAGTTTGACACTAAGCGTTTCCCAGTGAAATACTGGAATAAAGTTGGCTTGATATAGTATGGTCCATATTCACAAATTTAGGGACTTTCTCTAAAGTTACATACAACACTGGTGTACACATTTCTAACTTCAATATCATTTGAAGATACACATTTCTAACTTCAATATCATTTGAAGATAATGACTAACAGTCATAAACTGTAATGTGCTTGTGTAGGTGTCAAGCATGATGCACACCTTTTAGATTTTTTATATTTGATAAAATAAACAAATAAAAAAAATTGCAAATTTTTTACTACTGCATGAGCTTATAGTTTAAAAGTTGTGCATCACACCTACATGAACACTTTACAGACTGTAATTCATTCTCTTCAAATACTATAGAGCTTTAAATTATGGTATATTTTGTGCATGAGCATACAATAGGCTAAGTGAAATATATAACAATATTTACATATGACTTGACAGTTTATTTTATTCAATATCAAGAATCTAAAAGGTGTGCATCATACCTGAAACCTACATGAACACTTTACAGTTGGTTTCATGACTGTAAGTCATTCTCTTCATATGCTATTGAAGTTAGAAATGTAGTGTGTAACTTTAGAGATGGTCCCTAAATTTGCAAATATCGACCGTCCAATGTCAAGCCAACTTTATGCCAGTATTTCACTGGGAAACGCTTAGCGTCAAACTTTGCGCATTATGTTCATATTCTGAGTCAACTTTCTTGCCTGTAGCCTATAGCCTACATTCTTAATAATGTGCGAGTTTGGTGGTCTTTCACTGTATTTAGTCTATAAAGATAAGTTAAGCGTTCTATATGTCCCGACGGCAGGGTAATCCTGGAGTATGACGTATTGAGGGAAACCCCAGTACTGCAGCACAGCTGCGATATAATGAAAGTTATATGTCTACCTCAGATTTAATGTTTGAACTGTACATCAGCATCAGAGAATAACGTTATAATCTTGTTCACTGTAGAGAAAGCTGCTTACATGTAGGCTACACAGGTAAAGTAACAGTGAAGACATTGAATTTAATGTAAACACAACTTTTGTGTCTTTATCAGCTTTTCTGCATATATACTGGCCCTGATAATCATCACACATACACTTACCACTTGCTCCATTAATGTAAATCCGTTTTAATGAATGAAGTCAACTAACAGCAAATGGAGATTATGCTCGGTACTCTACTGCTATTCATGCCGTTCCCGGATGTGAAATGTTGAAATCTGAACCACAGAATTTGTGGACACAAAATAAAATGGACCAAAAATTATAAAAATAAACAGAATTAATATTTTGGAAGTGAAATCTGAAAGGTGAATATAAATTATTGAATTTTTAATAATGAAAATGTGTGTGGAATGTTTTGATTTGAAATATTCACAGCTTAAATTTACAACCATGTTGAATTTCAGCCCATAAAAATGCAAGCCCTAAAAATACAATGCATTAAAATACAAGCACAGTTAATGCAATGCATATTTTTTTCAAGTAGTGCAATTCAAGATGCTTTTTGTTTCAAAAACTTATGGTATTATTTTACTTCTATAAAAAGGTAAAAAAAAAAAAAAAAAAATTAAACAGATTTAGTATTTAATATCTCAGTCTCTCTGTGGTTGTGTAGCTCTTGCTGAACTAAGAGATTGTGTCATTGTTTTCTGCAGGTTTTTTCATTGTAATATCACAGCTGAAGGTTGTGCTGCTCTGGCTTCAGCTCTGAGATCAAACTCACACCTCAGAGAACTAAGTTTGTCTGGAAATAAAATAGGTGATAAAGGCCTGATGCTGCTCTCTGATGGACTGAAGGATCCTTACTGTAAACTGGAGAAACTGAGGTAAGATCATACATTAATCACAACAGAGAAGGGATTATTCGTTGTATGTTATTCAAATCCTAGTGACTTACATTAGTGAAGTTATTAACGTAATTTCAGAAGGAGTCGCTCATCTAATCTTCTAATTAATACTAAGGTATTAAAACCAGCATCATACCTCTTCCCATTGTTAGTTCTTTCGGCATCCCTCCTCCTCCCTTTCTCCTCCTTTTTGTATATTATTTTGTCTGTGTAATGGGGCAATCAGAGCTTGAGTAGAATATCCTCTCTGAGCCCCTCTATAGCAGACAGCAAGCCAAATCTGTTTGGTTATATTATATTATATTATATTATTTTATTGAAACAAACAATAAAGCAAAAGGTAAAAAAAAAAAAAAAACATTATACCCACACAGATTTATTATTTAATATCTCAGTCTCTCTGTGGTTGTGTAGTTCTTGCTGAACTAAAAGAGTGTGTCAATTTTTTCTGCAGGTTGTTTGATTGTGATATCACAGCTGGAGGTTGTGCTGCTCTGACTTCAGCTCTGAGATCAAACTCACACCTCAGAGAACTGGATCTGACTCAGAATAAAATAGGAGGTCGAGGTCTGATGCTGCTCTCTGATGGACTGAAGGATCCTCACTGTAAACTGCAGAAACTTAGGTAAGATCATGCATTAATCTTAAGAGTATCATATTATTTTAAGGGATTACTCAACGTATATGTTATTCAAATCATAGTGATTTACATTAACACACAATTAAGCAAAAATTAAACAAAGAGTAATAAAAACATTAAACCCACACAGATTTATTATTTAAAATCTCAGTCTCTATGTGAAGTTGTGTAGTTCCTGAACTAAGAGAGTGTGTCATTGTTTTCTGCAGGCTGTTTGATTGTGATATCACATCTGAAGGTTGTGCTGCTCTGGCTTCAGCTCTGAGATCAAACTCACACCTCAGAGAACTGGATCTGTCTGAGAATAAAATAGAACATGGAAGTGTCAAGCATCTCTCTGCTTTAAAAGATAATCCACATTATAAACTGGAGACACTATTGTAAGTATTAATTCATATCATATAATATAATAATATCATGTGGACTAGTCAGTCTTCTGAAGAGATATGTCAGCTGTAATGTGTATATGTTACTGTCTGTGTTTCATTTTACTGACAGGTATTAAATGATGGTGAATATGGAGCCACTTCAGAATCAATATCATCAAATCCGAAGTTACGGTGACCTTTACTGTACTTTACTGTATATAAATGTTTTGTTTTTTTTGTATAAGACCTAATAAAGTCTTCCTCTCATTCATGTATTAGTGAATTGTTTTTTTTTTTATTGTTTTTTTTATCATCAGTCATCTCAGTGAAGTGAGCAGCTCAACACAATCACTACATTAACAGTACAATGAACTTCAAAGCTGAGTTTCATCTGGGTTTCGGGGAACTACATGTTTTATAGGGTTTAATGATGATGCTTTTAATGCCTTTGTCAAATGTCTTACTGAGATTGGATTGAAGCTCATCTGAAGAGGATATTTGCCATTGTCACATTATTATTTTTCTATCTTTTCTTGTGTTGAAAGGCAAATGGCTATGATTAAGGTGCAAATTTGTCATCACATGATCGCATCACCATAAGTTAGCCTATATCTCTTGAGAAGCAGTATTTAAATTGAATCAGTAATTCCTTTCAGCACAAACACTTCACATCTGGAAACACTTCAGGAGTTTTGAAGTCGTCATCTGGTTGGTTGAATTCTACAGGATGTCCGGGGGATATGTGTGTCACGTTCTTTAACGGTCCGCTTGGAAAGCTGTGACGCCAAAACCAGCTCGTGGAAGAAAGTCGTCATGTTTACTACTGTTAAGTATGAGCGCTTACCAGGATCAACTAAAAGCTGGATTTTCAAAAGTATGTGAAGTTTGCGGCTCCATTGTTGCAGTAAACTTGCACAACGTTCTCGAATGAATAATTTATTAGACGCACACCGGTCTGTTATTGTAGGGACATCGACTTATCGACCCCTAAACATGACGTGGAACAAAACGAACTGTGATTGGTTGCATTACATGTCAGTCAAACGGCCTCTGGGCGGTCCTTGGCCAATGAAAGCTGCGATAGAGTCCAGACCTTCTGCCGTCAGTCTGAAGCTCCGGCTATGCGAGACTATGTGCTTTGAGACATGAGGCAGTTTAACACTGTCTCTTATGATGCTTTTGTTTGCTCCCTGTGTAACAGAGTTAGGATTTTATTTAGTTTTATTGTGAAATCTTATAAATTCAGCAGCGGGTAATTTCATGTTGTACTGGTGCCCTCATATGGGTTGTGTGAGAACTACAGGCAAAAATGTTCGATAAGACGGGAGATGACGCAACACAGCAGTTGCAATGTGTACTGCACGCTGTGGGTGGGTAAGCTTATGCTCCGTCTCAATTTAGTTAAATATATTCGATTATAATGCAAAATAAGTTGAGTTTTTAAGTATTTTATGTTTATGATTTAGTTAGGGTAATATTTTGACCATTTAATTTGACTATTAACATATATTTTATAAGTTATTTGGCCTTTCGCCAATTCTAGTAAGGCCACGGTTAATGTTATTTTACATTTTATTTAGGTCACTTATGCCTGCAACAATACAACCACAAAAGGGTCATTTATTTCTTTTTACAGGTATGTCTTTTTGTATGTTTTTGTTTATCATTACTATTGTTATATGTAAAGTGTGATTGTGTGTTGCGATGCTAATTTTTGTTAATGCTGTTATGACGCAACAGAGTTGCAATGTGTACTGCATGCTGTGGGTGGGTCACTTATGCCTGCAGCAATATAACCACAAAAGTATGATTTATTTCATTTTACAGCCTACAGTAAAAAGAAGAAATACACCAAACCAGCATTTGTGTTCGTGCATTTATTGTTCGGCCAGAGACTGAGCCCGTCGTAGTGTTAGGGCAAACCACCAACTATTACTAGCCTCTCAGAAAACTGCCTACCCTACCTTTAAGAGGAAGCTCTTACCTAAGAACTTTTATTGCTATTTAGGAGAACTCACTTAGTGGTAAGATAAAATGTTTGTGAATATGGCCCCTGGTATTTAGCAGGTCTTAAAATTAGGTCAATACAACCTCAGATGAACAACAGCACATGCCATATTACACTGTGTCATTATTTTTTTAACACAAATAAAGCCAAAGTGGAGAAGCCATGTCTTTCACATTATTGAGAGACTGATAAACATTGTTTTGGCCCACTCATCTTTACATTGTTGCTTCAGTTCATTGAGGTTTGTGGGCGTTTGTTTATGCACAGTTCTGTTAAGGTACTGCCACAGCATTTCAGTCAGGTTGAGGTCTGGACTTTGCCTGGGCCATTGCAACACCTTGATTCTTTTCTTTTCAGTCATTCTGTTGTAGATTTGCTGGTGTTCTTGGGATCATTGTCCTGTTGCATTACCCAATTTCAGCCAAGCTTTAGCTGTCAGACAGATGGCCTCACATTTGACTTTGGACAGTTGGTATGAGGTATAATCAAACATATCTTGTGGAGCGCTCTCGGAGTATGCATTAATTTGTCATTAACTGTAGGATAAGGGGTGTAAAGATGGACTTAAAAGATTTTTTATCCTGTTACGCCCTCTATAGGCCAGGACCAGCGACTAGTTGATGTCATGCTTAAAGTGTCATGGCAGAGCGTTAAATTCGACTAGTCGAATCGACTAGTATCTCCTCAACCACCACCAATGTGCAGCATCCACCTGGATGATGTGACGGCAGCCATATTGCGCCAGAACGCCCACCACACACCAGCTTATTGGTGGAGAGGAGACAGAGTGATGAAGCCAATCAGTAAATTATTATTACTGTTATTAGTAAGATTGCACGTTATATGATAGGATGTAAGAATTATTATTATTATTATTATTATTATTGCAGCAGCAGAAATAAAGATTGGGATGAACCATGAACCAGCAGGGGGAGCCATTTTCCTCTGACCAGCTTCGACATTTCTATATTGTGCCAAATCTAAACTGTTGCGTCAAGGTTGCATAAAATACTCAAGTAATTATGCTTAATAAACTTAATAAACTATGCATTAAGATGACACTCAGTTACATGTACTTACTATAGTAATAACTATAAATCATACATAAATAACTGACCTTAAACCAAACCCAATGTTGTTAATTAACATTACTCAGTACAGACAAGGACACCTTAAAATAAAGTCTAAAAGTGTAAAACAAATGAATAATCCTGAAATAAGGTATAAAATGAGGGAACAGACAGAATTGTGACCAACCATTCAGAAGAATCAGAGATTTTCCATGTGGCCAATGATGTGCAAAACCACCAGCAAAGCAGATGCAGATATTACACACTGAGCAAATATCAGGGCATGGATTGTGACGTAAGAGCGCCTTTATGTATCAAATCAGGAAGTTGGAGATCCCGGTAGTTCCCCTTTACTTTAGAGAACTATTATAGTTCTGTGAGAAGTTCGAGCTTCGCCATCGCATGTTTATAAACGTCTATAATATAAATACTCATTTCATTCTTTTCCCGTCTTTGACGTGGAATTCGTAGTCATATTTTTCTTACCGGAACTGGTTGAAAACTCAAGAGAGGTGAAAAACAGATAACAGGAGGATGGAGGTTACTCACCTGACGGAGGACGAAATGGCCGATATAAAGAAGGAAGTAAGTGTCATGTGTATGAAAGTGTGTTAAACAGATGAGTGTGTGAAAATGTCGGTGAGTTTGGCAGATTATGCGTTCGATAAAGTGGAAGTGAAAGAGGTGTTGGTCTGCTGATCATAAACCTGATCGAAATATATAAAAGGGCGTACAAATTAATTCGGTTCATTGAGATTTTATCCTTTCAGTTTACGTAGTGTGTAGCTGAGCTATAAACAGTATAAAGTACACTTGAACTTTCAGGCATGCTTGTATATTAATTATATTGGAATACGCGATAAATTATATGGATATTAGACACAATGATTACTGTTTATGTATTGAATATGTAGCTCAGAACAGCTTTCAAAAACAAAAGTTATTTCTATGAGTATTTCTCCTGCTTCGTTATGAGAAATCACTGTCTGAGTAAACAAACATCTGATTTTCCACACGTGTCAGCCAATCATAAAGCTTGAAGTCCAAATATGTCTACTTCCCTACTAGGTGGGTGAAACAAGTAGTATGCTGTGTCAAAAATCACATACTGTATAGTAGGTACTACATTTGGAATCTCTTCAAGAAGTAGTAGGTCACTTTTTACCTAGTTTAATGATTTTTGACATACTAGTTCTTGCCTACTATATAGTATGGAAGTAGGCATATTCAGACACGGAGAGCGTTTCTCATCTCCCGTCTTCAGGATACCAGAATGTTTTAGATGTCTCCCTAATTAAAGGAACACTCCACTTTTTTTGAAAATAGGCTCATTTTCCAATTCCCCTAGAGTTAAACAGTTGAGTTTTACCGTTTTCGAATCCATTCAGCCGATCTCCGGGTCTGGCGGTACCACTTTTAGCATAGCTTAGCATAGTTAATTGAATCTGATTAGACCGTTAGCATCTTGTTAAAAAATGCAGCGTCTCTCACAAATGTCTCCATGGTTGCAAGGCACGCTCCCTGTGCAAGCAGGGGGTCACAGGCGCTGCGTAATATCATTGCGCCTGCTGCAGCCATGGTACGACAGCAAAGTTCCTTGATTATTACGCCGGAATGAGAGTATAGTTCCTAGCCATATCGGCCTAGAAAATCGCAACTTTTCATTTTCCTTCGGTCTTAGTACACGATGTAACTACAGAAGAGTCAAGTTTTAAATAGGAAAAATATTGAAACTCTTTGGTCATTTTTTAACGAGATGCTAACGGTCTAATCAGATTCAATGAACTATGCTAAGCTATGCTAAAAGTGGTACCGCCGGACCCGGAGATCGGCTGAATGGATTCAAAAACGGTAAAACTCAACTGTTTAACTCTAGGGGAGTTGGAAAATGAGCCTATTTTCAAAAAAAGTGGAGTGTTCCTTTAAAACGCCTGATTGAACTCAGCTTCTTAGTGTGTTGAGGATGGAGAGATGTAAGGCATTCTGGGAAGTGAGTCACGTGGACTAGAGTTGAGAATCTGCTTTATACTATTTTTAAACATCATGAATTAATTTCTTCGAACAATGGCTAAGGTGTGCCTTTAGCAAATGGGCGATCCCATTGGCTGAAAGGCCTTTTAAGATGTACACTATTCTGTGCGTGATTAAAAAACCTAGATATTTGATTTATAATAGGCCACATTTCGTCTTAACTATTTAGATACGACCATTAAGATCTTTTAAATTATGTTATATGTAATGGTAAATATACAAAGGATTGTGAAATTAAATCTTCCACATTTTTTCAAAGTCCTGATGTTGTTTTTGTGCTCTACTAGAACAGGTTTTCCTGCTTGAATGTTGATTATTTTCCTCATATTCTCCATTGTTCAGCTCCTCTCTTCCCAGTCTGTCAGTAACGCTCTGTTTAGTTCCTGTCTCTATGAAGCCCCTCCTTCTGAAAAGCACAGTGTGCTCTGATTGGTTGGCTGGAGCAGTGTGTTGTGATTGGTGTTTGGGAAATGTCCCGCCCCTTACCATAACTGCCAGTTTCGACACACTACTAACTAACTCATCCAGGCCCCGCCCCTTTATTCTGCGTATGAATTATTGAAATGAGGAATATTGTGAAGAAAACTCAAGATGGAGGCGTTTCAGAAACACTGACACTGATATAGAGAAGAACTCCCGCTGGAGGAAGCCTTTTTCATGCTCAAACAGCAACATTACACAAGTCCTCTTTAATTGTAAATGTCATTCTGTAATTATTTTACTTTGGTTCTTTTTCATTGTAGGCCATAGACCGGTTACGACCATACCTGGTGGATAAGATCATCGCGGAGCGGCACTTTGATTACCTGCGCTCTAAGAAGATCCTGACCAGAGAGGACACGGAGGAGATCAGCTGCAGGACCACGAGAGGGAGACGCACCAGCAAACTGTTGGATATCCTCGCAGAAAACCCACGGGGTTTAGACATGCTCATCGAGTCTATCAAGTGGGGCCGCACACTCAACTTCATCATCGCAAAGATCACAGATGAGGTGCAGCGCGTGAAAAATGAGAGACTGGAAGCTTTAAAAGGTAAACAAAAAACATTATTTAAAGGGGTTATATCATGAATCAAATACCGTCGCTGTCAGGCAGAAACCCTGTACCTTCATATTTCGTTCATATTTTATTTTTTTCATAAATCATTACGATTGTTCACCCCTTTACATCTGTATGTTTTGCAAATATTTAAACAATGGAAAGAGAGAGCTTGTGACTAAACCTCCTCACTCTATTAGCTCCTCAAACTGTCAATCAATCCTCATAACTCCACCTGCCTCTATTGAGAATGAAGTGCTGCACGCAGTTAGGAGCGTCTCTGTTTGTTTGCAATGCAAAGGTGAATAAAGAACTGTTTTTACTCAAGAAACACTATATATTTATATTTAAAGGCTAATATTTTTTAACCTAACCTAACCCTAATGTATATTTGAGGAGCGGAGAAGTGTCTTAGTCTAGCATTCTAGCATTTTATTGTCTTAAATAGCCTGTGTGAAGCAATTCGTCTTTAAAGGATTAGTTCACTTCAGAATTAAAATTTCCTGACAATTTTACTCACCCCCATGTCATCCAAGATGTTCATGTCTTTCTTTGTTCAGTTGAAAATAAATGAAGGTTTTTGAGGAAAACATTCCAGGATTTTTCTCCATATAGTGGACTTCACTGGGGTTCAACGGGTTAAAGGTCCAAATGTCAGTTTCAGTGCAGCTTCAAAGAGCTCTACATGATCCCAGACGAGGAATAAGAGTCTAATCTAGAGAAACTATCGCTAAAAAAAAAAAATAAATAAAATAAATTATATACTTTTTAAACACAAATGCTCATCTTGCACTGCTCTGTGATGCTCCACGCATTATGTAATCATGTTGGAAAGGTCACACGTGACGTAGGCGAAAGTACCGGTCCAGTGTTTACAAAGCAAACGTACAAAGACTAAAGGGTGATTTATACTTCTGCATCGGACCTACGCCGGAGCCACTGTGCCGTAGGCTATGCGTCTGTTTTCATTTATACTTCTGCGTTGTTGTCCGCGTCGATGTGCATGCAGACCACTAGTAGGCAGTGTCCACGGTCATGTTGAGGATCAAGGCAAAAGCCGAAGAAGAAGCAGCTCGTCATGTACGTTGTCAGAGAAGCTTACAACTAGAAGACTATATGTGTCCCCTGAAACAGTGCTTTTTTCATTCATATGGAAGTTGAAAACACTCAATCTTCTCCGATTGCTCCGCGCCAGTTTTTTGACCTGAGGGAGGGGTTCTAGCAGACCAATCACAGCGTTTGCGGTCCGCGTAGACTTGACACGTTGTTACATTTTTTGAAGAGGTGCACGTCAGGCTACGTCGTAGGCTACGCGTGCTACACACAGCCTACGCCGTGGCTACGGCGTACACTCGACGCAGAAGTATAAATCAGCCTTAAGTCAAACGACCTTTACAAAAAAAAAGGTAAAACAACGATGTCGGGCGATTTTGAAGTTGGAGGAGAAAATGACATGGAGTTTTTCGGTCTACCGCGGTACTTCCGCCTACATCACGCGTGACCTTTCTAACGTGATTACATAATGCGTAACCTTAATTTCTTTTCCACTGAAGACATAAACATCTTGGATGACATGGGGGTGAGTAAATTATCAGGAAATTTTCATTCTGAAGTGAACTAATCCTTTAATAAGATGAGATTTTGGCCAAATGACGGGAAAAACTTAGTGCCCACAAATAGCTATAGTAAACTTTATAACCTGTAAGTTGATTAAAACATAATGCAATGCTCTTACTGCCTCAGATGTGGCCATTCTAATGACAGACAAAACATGTATATCCAAAATATACTGGACAAAGCTTGATTTCGGTAAAACATTATTTATATGGTTGTTAATAATACACATGCAAGTGTCTGACCATTTATAAAGCCATAATAGTATCAACTTTGACAACATTGTGTCTAATTATTAAAAAAAAAAAGTTTTTTCCATTTCCTGAAAAGTAGCTGAGGTTTCTGCTCAACAGCGACAATATATAAAAATGTTCTTGTTTTTTACGAGATGAAAGGACACACTTTCCGATCTCAAAGGGCAGTTTACATTGGTGTTAGGACAGGTTTTGGTCATTTTGACCACAAGTTGTCAGGCAAGACATGCCTTTATCACTTAAAAATTTAGTAATGGTAAAACCAAAGTGCTCCAAAACAAAAACATCACCTCCTCCTCAGTGTGACGTACATGGAAACAAATAATCTGTTAGTAATTAGATGGATGACTCAGTCGGATTGAACAGCCTTCATATAAACACCTCAGTCAACCCCAGTGAACTTGATCAGATTTGAATGAAATTTCCATTGGATTGAAGGATACTTTCTGCATATTTGCAGTGCCATGATGTGTATATTTTACATCATACAAGCATGCATATATTTAGATTTGCCATCAAGACAAAGACAGTTCAGTTCTGAACACGTGACTGACTAGTTTTGTTCTGAACACATGTGATGCACATCTAAATGAACATGTGAATCAGATTGCAACATTTAGGGTTCATATAAACAATTTCTAAATCGGATTGGATTCATTACGATTGATGAAAATTAGTGCGTGTATACACATAAATATTATTGTGGTGGAAGTAGAAAATGCCCAGCTTGGATTGAACAAATGCTACTTTGCAGTGAGGAGGAATTTTTAAGGTCTGAAACTTTTTTTTATAGTACACATATTGACCACGCTGTTCATTCACTCCCCCACCTACATTTCCTGCCAGTATCGAGACTCAAACCCACAACCTTTCGTTTTACAAGTCCAACTCTCGAACCACTAGGCCACAACTGCCCCCATAGACGAGCTGATGCTGATGAAAACAGTGACTTTTTTTGGCCACAGAATGAAGTGGCAGCGATGAACGCTTTAGATTGAGTATTAGGCTTTTATGGCTCATATAATATGATATAGTGAGAATATGGAGCTCAAGCTTGAGGGGAAAAAAAACCTCCAATTTATTTAGAGGCCCAAACTGAGGAAAAATATGCCATTTCTAATGCTTGTAATGTAAATCAATGTGATCTTTATAACAGGATAGCAGATACTTACATAAAATGCATATAAATATCTGCCAGTAATCTCTTAGTAAGATGATATTTAAATACTTAGTTTTATGATCAAGTTATTCTTACGTTTACTTGATAAAAATCAGTGCAGATTTCATAGCAAAAAGACATGAAGCACGAGCTGAAGGTGGACGTTTGTGCAATTACTTTAATTACTTTTTATTTGCTAAAACAGTCTGAACTATTATTCAGACGACAGAAAGACAGCAGTAGATTGTGTGCGACAGGTTTATCAGCAAAGTTTTGATCATGTTGATCATTTATAGGCCTTAGAAATTTGCAAATCAAATACAATGCAGTAGGCTTTATAGGGTTAATAGTTATATTTTGCAGCATACCTTGTTCAGATTTAAATCTTAACTTGAAACAGATGGTTGTTTTATTATGCATATACGTTTATGATGGATGGATGCACTTTTTTAAGCTTCCAGATCTCAGTTACCATTCTCTCCCATTATAAAGCTGGGAAGAGCCAGGACATTTTTTAATATAACTCAGATTGTGTTCGTCTGAAAGAAGATAGTCATATACACCTAGGATGGCTTGAGGGTGAGTAAATCATGGGATAATTTTCATTTGTGGATGAACTTTATTTTAACAAAGTTCCAGAATCATGTTAGTAAAACACTGTTCATTTGTTCGCTTCATTTTACTGTGGATTCATTTTTAAACAACACAGTTTGACGCAGGCTTTTCAGAGAGACTGAAAATAAAAGATGATGCAGTGACGACTATATTGGGTCTGACAGTAATGTCACAACACACAAGTGTGAGTTTTTACCATGTGTCACTATTGCTTTGTCTGTTACAGGTCATTTGATATGTACTCACTTTACTTTACTGAAGATTATGAACAATGACTAAGAACAACAGTGCGACATAATTCATTATAATTCGTTTACATGAAACACAGCAAGCTATCCGGTCAGATATAACTGGAAACTTCAAGTACTTTATTTGCTACAACCAAGATTGATAAATAATCTTCAATACACAATAATGTTTCATAGTTGGCAAATGTTCCAACTATGTAACGTGGTAAAAACCTTTGTTGCATCTTCGTTTCAACACTAATATAGTGTAATAAAATACTACCTTACAAAAACATAAGGAATAAATATAAGTAAAGATGATCAGTTACCAAGCTGTCATAGACTGAAGGATCCGCGGTATTTGAGGTGTAAGTTCGTTACTACGTTGCCTTCTTATTCGGGATCAGACTGTGGCTGAATTTCACCGTTGCCATTTTTCAACATCAGAAGTTTTCAAAACAGTTTCACACGTGTAATCGCAGGGACGTTAAAAATCATTTTAATATGCAAAACTGTTACCCAATCACAGCAGTGGGTGTTAACTTCCAAGTCTTAAATCATAACAGTGTGTTTGAAAGAGAGGATCAAAAACAGGATAGAAAATAGCTTATTACTTCTAAATTATGATGTTTTTTTGGTGTAAAAAATCTTGATAACATTATTATAACATCTTTAAAATTTCATGCCCCCTTTAAAGGTGCAGCAGGAAAATAGACATGAAAAATAAATTACATCATAATATATATATATATATATATATATATATACATACATATATGTGTGCGTGTGTGTGTGTGTGTGTATATATAATATGATATCACCCAAAACTCTCTCCCAAAAGCTTTCAACATCTGGAGACTGTGGTTAATAAAAGAAGTTGCATTCATAACTATTAGTATGGGTGTAATTTATTAAGTATTTGTAATAAGTTTCTTGGTTTTGAATGTTACTTGAAAAGTTTCTTGTTTATCATGTAAGGCCTCCAGACATGACAATATTAAATAACCCCATATTTTCATGTTTTACAGCAGGCTCCTCAGCCAATTCGGGTTATTCAAGCACAAAAAGCGCAACCAATGACTTCTCCAAACTGGACTTGGACTATGACAAGTACTCCACTATATGTTACCATCCTGAAGGAGAAGCAAGTACATCCGCCTCAGTTGCTACAGGATCCTTTAACCTGCGCTACGGGTCGGGTCGAGGGAACGAGGCTCTGTCGGGCTGTGGAGGCACCGGGAGCATGAACGTGTCTTCCACAACATCATCCAGTCTTCCTAAACCTGGAGACCCTGGAGCTCCAGCGCTGCCGGAGGAGCTGGAGATGGAGGATGCAGATGCTGCTGTCTGTGGAAGTGCAGGGAGCAGCGGGGACGCCAACTTCCAGCCGTTGCGCTCGCGTTGTTTATCTCCGAACATGTCGTAACGTAACCTTTCAACACAATCACTGTGTGAGATTCAGAACATTTTCCAAACCATTAGTCTGTTATGTCTTTCACCAATTGAAGCATAGTCACACTTTAACATTTTTTTTGCTGCTTGTTAAGTTTGCTTAATTAAACTGAGTTAAAGTAACACAATTGCTGAACATTTTGTTTCCGCTTAACTCTTTCCCCGCCATTGACAAGTTTTTCCCAAAATCTGTGTTTTCACTGTTATACGGTAGGGGGCGCTGTTACAGATCTTCTGAAATAGTACAGCATCTCCAGATCCAAAAACAATCAAAGAAAAAGATCTTTGTAAACCAGAAGGAGCGGATAGAAGTTGTTTACACACATGCTAACATGATCATTAAACATTAAACAGAATATAAATCCAAACTGACTAACGTTACTGAATGAACTGTCGAACCCATGAAGAGGAAACAGCTTTGGGGGTGTTGATGGACTCGATCTACTACATCTATGGACAAAAACATGATTTTCTCAGCTTTTTGTTTCGAAAATGCATATTTTTTTTATGAAACTTTCCCACATTCGAGTGTTGATAATAATGAATGAAGCTAGAATAAAATGTTTTTATTGTTGTTGTTTAAAAGCAGAGGTTCTATTCTTTCTTTTGATTTATAGACCTTCTGTAGCTCTGCCCCTTTTCAGCGCTGCGCTAGTTGCGTTCTGTGTTCCAGTTTGTATTTTCACAAAATGAAGGTAAGATCTTACGGATTTATGAATGAACTACTCTTTTAAAATCTTCCTGGTCTACTGACATTTGTTATGACATCCGCTTCAAACATTTCAATGCTCATGATAACTTTAGTTAAAGGATCAGTTCACTTCGGAATTAAAATTTCCTGATAATTTACTCACCCCCATTTCATCCAAGATGTTCATGTCTTTCTTTCTTCAGTCGAAAAGAAATGAAGGTTTTTGAGGAAAACACTCCAGGATTTTTCTCCATATAGTGGACTTCACTGGGGTTCAACGGGTTGAAGGTCCAAATGTCAGTTTCAGTGCAGCTTCAAAGAGCTCTACATGATCCCAGATGAGGAATAAGAGTCTTATCTAGAGAAACCATCGGACATTTTCTAAAAAAAATAAAAATTATATGCTTTTTAACCACAAATGCTCGTCTTGCACTGCTCTGTGATGCTCCACACATTACGTAATCATGTTGGAAAGGTCACGCGTGACGTAGGTGATGAGCATTTGTGGTTAAAAAGTATATCATTTTAATTTTTTTAGAAGATGGCCGATAGTTTCTCTAGATAAGACTCTTATTCCTCGTCTGGGATCGTGTAGAGCTCTTTGAAGCTGCACTGAAACTGACATTTGGACCTTCAACCCGTTGAACCCCAGTGAAGTCCACTATATGGAGAAAAATCCTGGAATGTTTTCCTCAAAAACCTTCATTTCTTTTCCACTGAAGAAAGAAAGACATGAACATCTTGGATGACATGGAGGAGAGTAAATCATCAGGAAATTTTAACCCTTCTTGTCAAATATTGCGCTGAAAACATCAATAAGAGCTTAGATTGTCAGTGTTGGCAAATGACCCTGGTAAATAAGCAGGATAATCCAAGGCCATGAATTATCGTGCAACATTCTTATCAATTATATATTCATGCAACAAAATATTCTGGCGGCCATGAAAGTTTTGTGATTAAGATCAAAAATACTGGTGCTGGCAACCTAAAAATAAAACTGGCGGGGGAAGAGTTAATTTAACCATCCAATCTACTGAAGTCTGTTTTTGTGTTGGGACTATCTAAATCTTTTTGTTATTTAGCATTAACTGAAACTGGGCATTTCATTTTTAATTTCCAGCATGCTTTACATGAGGCTGGATCAAGAGAGTAAATGTTGAAATTAAGTGTTTATTTGCTGTTAAGTTTGACATTTAACCGAGTTTATGTTGAAGTTTTTGTGGTTTCATTGTGCTGCAGAGTAAAGCGTGTGGTGAGGTTGTGGGTGGCTGCATGAATTGAGTTCAGTGTAATTTGCTCCATTCAGTGAGCAATAGTTGTACTGAAATCAGTGCAGAAATGAGTAACTTCTTGTTCTTTGCAAACAGAAGCTTTTTTAAGCGTACAATAACAAACAGGAGTTCATATTACTCACTCTTTGTATTTTGTATTGTATTGACAAATGTTAAGTTGACATTTACCTCATCTGTTAAATTTAGGTAGACTTATCACATGGGATGAAGTCTGCCCAAACAAAATGGGTACAAATTACCTCAGTTTCAAGTAGATTCTGTAGGTTTGTTTTTACAGTGCATGATTTTGGATTTAAAGTAATAACAGCTTGTTATTGCGAGTTTGAGCATTTTTTTTGTCTGCTCAACAGGTACATTATAAATCATTCCAAACTTCTATGACTCTATTTTCTGGAACACCAGAAGAGAAGTTTCTTCACATATCTGGGACTGTCAGATTCATATAGGGACAAAAACAGCATAAAAATACCAAGCATGTCCAAATGTCTGCTGTAGTATCTTGGATACTAAAGGAAAACTGTGGATTTTATCTTGATGGTCTCTTTATTCACAACCCATTTCAGTAGCCATAGATGTACAAGGTGCCGCCCACCCACTGCCCGCTCTGATTCACCTACATACAATGCTCCACTGCCATCTACTGGACACTCCCGGTATCACCCAACACATACAGCTTCTGAAGCCATTTAATATCTTTCTGTCAGTAACCACTGAAATTGAGGCTGCTTTTCACTGTAAATCAGCTGTGGTCATCGTTCACTTCCACAGCAGTTTGGATATTATTCTATAATTTCATTGTTTTACAGAATATATATTTGATTTAGATTTTTTATGCCTTTAGGTTAAAAAAAACACACCTCACGACCCCTGTATTTTGTTTCTTTTAGTTGTACCGTCTAGCTGCTGTTGAATGTTTACACATACTGTCAGAGATCTGCTCACAAAGACTCAAACAAGTAAATGATTTCATGATGATGATGGTAATATTAAAGAGGACCTATTATGGCCTTTTTCTTTTTAAAATCTTTTAGTTTTTGTGCTCTACTAGAACAGGTTTTCCTGCTTGAATGTTGATTATTTTCCTCATGTTCTCCATTGTTCAGCTCCTCTCTTCCCAGTCTGTCAGTAACGCTCTGTTTACTTCCTGTCTCTATGAAGCCCCTCCTTCTGAAAAGCACAATGTTCTCTGATTGGTCGGCTGGAGCAGTGTGTTGTGATTGGTCATTTGGGAAACACACTACTAACTAACTCATCCAGGCCCCGCCCCTTTATTCTGTGTATGAATTATTTAAATGAGGAATATTGTGGCGAAAACTCAAGACTACAATGGAGGCGTTTCAGGGAGTTCAGAAACACTGAAACTGATATAGAGAAGACTTTGGAAACCTTTTTCCTGCTCAAACAGCAACATTACACACTAAAGAAAGTTGAACATGGAGAAAAACATAATAGGTCCTCATTAAAGTATTGATGTGCTGGAAATATTATACATTGCATTGTAAAAGCAAGTAGAAAATGATGGCACTTTTCTGACACTGTTAAGGAATACATTTTCATAATTAAATTTACACTTATTGACTAAATTTAGATTCCATGAAAATATAATATGGGGATTTTAAATGTGAAATGAATTATAACTGACTGATCTGTGTAGGCTATATTAATTATTATACACATACTGAATGACTTTACTCCTTCAAGGACATTATAGAAATATCATCTTTCATACTGACAGCCATATGAACTTATATAAACATCACACACGGTTTTATTACACTTATTTTACAATAATGCTAAAATGTGTTGTTAAATGTGTTTTAAAAAACTTAAAAGTTACCTTGAAGTTATAAATAAAGAACCATCTCTCAGTTTTTATGAACTGTCAACTAAATGTGATGAAACTGTCAGATTGGAATTTTGAAAACGTGTTATGCCGGTAGCCATGCTTGTGAAATCTCAGTCAATATAATGTTTGAATGTGGCACTGATGAGTTGAAGGACAAGTGATGAAGGAATTCATTCTCAGCTTGATTGACTTCACTAACTCTTTAATGTTAAGGGAACAGATTCTGGCTGATTCAAGCATTAATTTTTATGTTATTTATCTCTTATTTAGGGATATCATAGCATTTTCATATTTTTTATACTTTACAGCCACACCCATAAAGAGTGACAGACAAATGTAGTGAATGCTGTACAACCTGCTCTCTAGTCTGCACATCATCTGCTCTGCGGTGTGGTGATTTAAAAAATGTGACTTTATCTGATTTTAACTTTTATCAGCACTGATAGATAACTCAACTTGAAGATGAGCTCTGGTTCTGCCAGTTTGAAAACTGCAAGACAACAGCTTCAGTTCCTCAAATGTAGAAAAGCCCTGTCTGTGGTAAGTGCCGAGTCAGTCTGATGCTCTGACGAGAGTGAGTTGGCACAAATGACTGACGGGGAGCCTTTTTCGTGTAGTGCTTCAAATAATAACTTGGAATGCAACAGGACAGATAAATCACATGCGGACCCTCAGTTTGTAGAAAACTTCAGGAGAAAACTAAAATATTTCTTCATGAGTCCATGCCAGAAATACAGAGCAAGAGGTCGTAAGCCATGGAAAATGATTCTACAGATACTCAAGATTGCCATTATTACCATTCAGGTATGTGATTACCTTACTAATTAATGTTATTTACCCCAGAACTACTGATTTATCAAATTGTTTTTGTAGTCTGTCACATGAGAAGCTTAAAGAGGACCTATTATGTTTTTTTTTTAACTTTCTTTAGTGTGTTATGTTGCTGTTTGAGCATAAAAACACTCTAAAACTTCAACATAAAGTTCTTCTCTATATCAGTGTCAGTGTTTCTGAACTCCCTGAAACGCCTCCATTGTAGTCTTGAGTTTTCTTCACAATATCTGTGAAGATATTTTGTTCTTCCCGAACACGCTCAAAGCGCTTGACCAATCACAACACACTGCTCCAGCTGACCAATCAGAGCGCATCATGCTTTTCAGAAGGAGGGGCTTCATACAGAAAGAAGTTAATCAGAGTGTTAAGTCTCTGATATACTGATAGTGAAATCGAAGAATGAATTGGTGTGATGTCATTTAGAATAAAATCAGGCCAAAAGGTACTTTGTTTTGTGTTCGGTTCAGGAGTTCCAAACAACTTGCCAAAGCGAACTTTCTGGAAATGTTTGCTCTGGCTGGTAAACACCTTCGAACTACCATTAGTCCATGGCGATTATGTAATAGGTAGGTGTGGCTCTGAGGCTCTGCCTTCGTGAAAATCACAAATCTTCTCCAGTTTATTTCTTCTGTTCAGTCCCTCAAGGTCAGACGTCTGTGATTAAAAACATGAACACACTAGAGATCTGCTTTATAGTAGAAAATGTAGTTGTAATTCTAATTTAAAGAGACACTAATACTGTTTTTTCATGTTTAATACTGTAAAGCTGCCTGCTTTTAAACAATCTATTGTATAAAGTGGTATATAAATAAACATAATGTGAACTGACTGGAGTGCCAAATTGCAGAGCATGCAAACATATCCACATCGCTGTGATCAGATGCTTTTTTATCTGCTGTTTTCTCATCGATGTCATTTTTGTTGTGTGTTTATTATTGAAAGGAAAGCACACAGCACATATTTACATATTAACATAGTCTGTTGAGCAGCACTAAAATGTCTGTTGGGAGCATCAAAATAAAGTGTTAGCAGATATTAAGCAGACAGTCTACTAATAGTCTAATGTCTGCTAGTTGACATGTAGTTGCAAAGTTACTTATAGTTAGTAGAATGTCTAAAATGGACTATTGAAATAACATATTATCTTTTGTTTTTGTATCACAGTTAATCTCTTTTGGATTGAGCAACGAGATGATGGTCACCTTTAAAGAGGAAAATCTCATCGCCTTCAAACATTTCTTCCTGAAAAATTACAAGGACAGCAACAAAGATTATGCCTTGTACACAAGACACGAAGTCCATGACCACATACTCTACGTAATCAGAAGGGTAAGTCCTTTGGGTCACTGTCACACTGTGTTAAGCACACATGAAGCAGATTCAAGTCTTTTTTATAATCCAAACACTCACCCAGAATGCTACTACAGCAAATTACAAACAAAAACCGACCAGGGACTGAACTGAACTGGGAGTAAAAATACAAAGTGAACATAAAGAGTGACAGGTGCAAATCATAAGTAGCCATAGAAACATAGGAGAACATAGTCAGTAACCAAGGAATATGAAACTAAACAGAGCGGAGAAACAAGAACAAAAGGAAACAAAACACAATATAAAAAAAAGAGTTCATAACAGTAGCCTCCCCTCCCAGAAGGCATGTCCTCGCACCGTAACTGATAATCCAACTGTGGACGGAGGGAGGGGGCTTTGGAGGTGGGCATGAAGTTGGTGACGGACATGGACCAGGATGAACCAGTAGAGGAAGACACCATGGCGGAGTTAACGACAAGAGGAGCCTTTGGCGGAAGGTCTGGGTGGAACCTAGGGATGACTGATGGAGGCAGAGCCGAAAGCAATGAAGACCTAGGCAAAGTTGAGAGGCTGATGGTCCACGCCCCAGAAGCCCAAGGTGGAGCCGCTGGCTTACGGGACTGAGGCGGAGATGGGGGTTTGGCAGACTGGGGCAACAGCGGAGGGAGTGAGGCTGATGGGAAGCTGGAGAGAGACGGAGGAAGCCCATGCGGGGGCAGAATGGCAACTGACCGAGGCTGAGCTATGTGATGACCACTGATTTTCTAGAGAGGAAGTGTTTGTGGGAAATGGTCCAGTATCACAAATCAACTTACTTGAGCCAGAAACATTCCAGTCCTTACAAACATTTATCTGTACATGACTGCTTAAAGATATCTTGATTTTTCCACTGTGTGCATTGTCAAACATGATCTGTAATCAAACACAGCACTGAATCAGTCAGTCATTCTCTAGTTAACATTGAGAAATACAGAACTTTTCAGCTTGTGACATGAAGAAATTAGTTGACATGAAAGAAAAGGCTGATGGGAAGCTGGAGAGAGACGGAGGAAGCCCATGCGGGGGCAGAATGGCAACTGACCGAGGCTGAGCTGGAAGGACAAGGGAGCCATGGGCTGATGGACCGCGGTGGAGCCGCGGGAGTGCAGAGCTGACAGGCTGATAGGCCAAGGTGGAGACATGGGTGAAGCTGGGAAATCGCAACGCCATGCCAAGCTGGGGATTGGGAAGTATAAGGCGGAGCTGGAGAGTTGCATGGAGCTGGCGACGGGGGCAGAGCCAAGGAACTGAATGACACCAGTGGAGACGGCGGATCCAGGGGACTGGACGGAACCAGCAAAGGGGATGGGACCAAGGAGTTATAGGAGAAACATCTCCATACAGGACCAGAGCATCAAAACAGCCAGACAGGACCAGCGGAGAAGGCGTAGATTTGAGAGTTGGGACGTGGGAGGGAACAGGATCTGCAGACCACAGGTCTATAAGTCGTAAAAGAATAAATGATGACCGCTGAGGAAATTTTCTTTAAAAAAAAAAAGGATTCCCAACACCCACCCCCCACCCCCCCCATATATAATTCCTATAGCATCAACACCATGACATAGCATCAAAGTTCCACTTCGAAAGGGAATGTTTTAGGTTGCATATGCAAGGTTGAATTTCAAATAAATATTAAGTTGCTAACATTTTAAATGTCTTAGGAGTGACGTGACTGAAACTGCTTTATAGTTGATAAATTGTTTCAATTTTTTTAGTATCTACACCTACAAAACCTGACAGTAGATAATCACGCGTTTGAGAAGATCGATGACATGTTCACCCCCCTGTCCCTCTGTCAAGACTTCTATCGACATGCTAACATTTCACCTGCCAGTGAGACCTTTAATATTGATCCACATGTAGAGACAGGTCTGTACCATACTTTATCAAAATTCTGTGGAAAAGATCAGATGAGTGATATAGATATTATGCACTATTTTCTAGATAGTAGATGCACACTGTTACATTATTAGATCTGGGGTTTCTGTTACATAATGTGTCGTAATGTTAATAGATTTTTCTTTGAAGGGTTTTGGTCTCTGGATTTATAGCTGATTGTTTTGTATTTATTTATCTTTTAAATATAATTTTCTTTATATTAATTTTGCAGAATGTATTTCTATTTATCCCATATCACCCTATAAGAATGATAGTTTGGAAAATGACATGAACCTCACTTTAGATTTTCAAAGGTGTGTACACTGCATTCTTCTTTAAAAACATTAATCAGTTTTATTGTATAGAGTTTGTTATTTACGAAATGATTCTGTGATCATTTCCCAGGTTGTTAGCAGTAAACATCCATTTTAAAGTAAAGGCTATCAACCTTCAAACAGTACGACATCAAGAGCTTCCTGACTGCTATGACTTCAACATTAATGTAAGTGTTAGTAAGTCTCTATTTCCTTAACATTCAGAGAAAGATGGTTTCTGATTTAGAATTCAAAAAGAACATTTTCAAAAGATTTTACTTGCCAGAATTTCCAGGATTGGCTAATAGAGGTTTGTCACATTTAGTCACATGAAAGCTATACATTTTCCTCTTCTACATCATTTTGGTTTTAATTTCTTTCATGTCAACTAATTTCTTCATGTCACAAGCTGAAAAGTTCTGTATTTCTCAATGTTAACTAGAGAATGACTGACTGATTCAGTGCTGTGTTTGATTACAGATCATGTTTGACAATGCACACAGTGGAAAAATCAAGATATCTTTAAGCAGTCATGTACAGATAAATGTTTGTAAGGACTGGAATGTTTCTGGCTCAAGTAAGTTGATTTGTGATACTGGACCATTTCCCACAAACACTTCCTCTCTAGAAAATCAGCGGTCATCACATACCACACTGTGGTCATCACAGTCATCAATAAACAGGACATTACATAAATATATAGTGGCTCTAAAGTATTTGGACACTTCAGACAGATTTCAAAAATGTATGAATGATTGGATACTAAATATGAAACCAAGTGACCAATCTGCAAATAATACCAGAAAGAAGTTTTCCTAAAGCTAACTTCACTTTTCTGTTCCTTTTTTTCAACACATTGATGTGATCAGTTATCCAATGGCTGAACAACTGAAAACGAGGACACTAAATACATTTCTAATCACCTATAATTATTCCTGCTGTCCATGTAGCAGCTAACTAGTATGTGCCATAATAAGATTAATGTCTAAAAGTCTCTTTTGCTGTATTTGTTCCAGCAGACAGTCACTTCCGGCTCATTGTTCTGTTTGACTGTGTGGTCATCTGCTCCTGTTTGCTCTCGCTCATCCTCTGCACACGCTCAGTCTACACAGGCGTTCTCTTGCAGTCAGTAAGTCTCCCGGTCTGTCCCATTAAGTGCAGATCTAGAGTTACTCAGCAAGTCCACTGAGCAAACCAAGAGCACAATTGATTAACTCACATTTTTTTGTGTTCTGCCAACTCTTCAGGGTGTACAGTAAGTTTGAACAAGACATTTACAAAGAGTAGGATCCATGAAACCAGCGAACTAAACTTTGAGCTATGGCTCATTTTGAAGGCTGCGCCCTCTGGTGGTCACATTTGTCTGCCACATATGTCATCAAGGATGTCTCCTTTCAGAAAAGTAACCTTATGTCCAGTTTGTTTGTGTTTTTGTTTTGGTTTTCCCTGTTTGCCTACCCATCTATATTTCCTTTTTAGTTCCTTTGGTTCCTGATTACTTTACACACCTGTTTCTGTTTCTGTTAATTAGGTTTCCATGTGTATTTAAGTGTATGTGTGCCCTTTGTTTCCTCTGTTCATTGTTCCGTGTTGTCTTAGTTTACTTGGTTGATGTATACTGTTTTATTCCAGTGAGTTCCCGGAGTATTGTTATTAAAGGATTAGTTCACTTTCAAATGAAAATTAGCCCAAGCTTTACTCACCTCCAAGCCATCCTAGGTGTATATGACTTTCTTCTTTCTGATGAACACAGTCGGAGAAATATTAATAAATATCCTGACACATTCGAGCTTTATAATGGCAGTGAACGGGATCAACGAGTATGAGCTGAAGAAAGTGTCTCCGTCCACATCCATCCATCATAAACATACTCCACACGGCTCCAGGGGGTTAATAAAGGCCTTCTGAAGAGAGGCAATGTGTTTGTTTAAAAAAAAAAAAATCCATATTCAATTTAAGTTATGAAATAAAATATCTAGCTTCTGCCAGACCACCTTCCATATTCTGCTTATGAAGAAAATGTAAAACTTTCGCAGTTCAAAACGCTTACGCTACGTCCTTCACCTTCCCTATTCAACTTACGGAAAAAGCTTTATTGACGTGACACCACTTCTGTTTTTTCGTAATTTAAATATGGAAGGTGATCTGGCGGAAGCTAGATATTTTACTTCATAACTTGTTAAATATGGATTTTTTTTTTTTTACACAAATGCATTGCTTCGCTTCAGAAGGCCTTTATTAACACTCCAGAGCCGTGTGGAGTATGTTTATGATGGATGGATGTGGATGGAGGAACTTTCTTCAGCTCATACTTGTTGATCCTGTTCACTGCCATTATAAAGCTCGGATGCGTCAGGATATTTATTAATATTTCTGCGATTATGTTCAACAGAATAAAGACAGTCATACACCTAGGATGGCTTGAGGGTGAGTAAATCATGGGCTAATTTTCATTTGAAAGTGAACTAATCCTTTAAAGACTGACTTATTCTAGTAATTATCCTGTGTCGTGTGATTTGTGCAACCAAGCACAGCCTTTAAAATGAGACGCAGCTAACATGCATAACAAAAAAGTACTGGGACACACCTCCTAATTATTGAACTGAGGTGTTTCATTCAGACCCATTGCCACAGGTGTATAAAATCAGGCATCTGGTCATGCAGTCTGCATTTACAAGCATTTCAAAGACATTTTGTACGATGCTATGCTTCCAAATTTGTGGGAACAGTTTGGGGAAGGCTGTTTTCTATCCCAGCATGACTGTGCCCCAGTGCACAAAGCAAGGTCCATAAAAACATGGTTGGATGAGTTTGGTGTGGAAGCACTTGACTGACCCACACAGAGACCTGACCTAAACCCATCAAACACCTTTGGGATGAACTGGAAGCGAGCCAGTGCTTCTCGTCCAACATCAGTGCCTGACCTCACAAATGCTCTACTGGATGAATGGGTAAAAATTCCCAAAGAAACACTCCAAAATCTTGATGGAAAGCCTTCCCAGAAGATTGGAAGCTGTTATAACTGCAAATAAGGGACCAAATCCAGATTAATGTCTATATTTAGAATGCAATGCCATTACAGTCCCTGTTGGTGTAATGGTCAGTTGTCCCAATACTTTTTTTGTCCATATAGTGTATATAGATCAAAAAAGGAAATGGAATCTGCACTCCAAATCATATAGAATGAAAAAAAGCATTAAGCCTAAAATCCATGTAGTAAACAGACACCAAATCACCATCCTAAACTAACGAAAAAAAAAAAATCAGGAGCAGGGGCATGTAACAATATGTCGATAGGAACAGCTATGTTATTAACATGTCATATACATGTCTTTTCTCCTCAGGAGTACACCACGTTTGTGTCCGTTCACCACCATAAAACAGTTTCCTGGTCTGAGAGAATGGAGTTTATCAATGGCTGGTACATTCTCATCATCATCAGTGATACGCTGAGTATTGCAGGTTCAGTTCTCAAAATCTGCATACAGAGCAAGGTGAGCAAGAGATGGACAACAGACCCAAGTGAAAAAAAGTACATTTCTATAATGTATTTAAAGTGCTCTATTTTCATGCAATATTTTTGTACTTAATATACTAAAAGTTCTTCTTTAGTACTTATTAAGATAGTCT
Source organism: Ctenopharyngodon idella (assembly GCF_019924925.1). Lineage (NCBI taxonomy): Eukaryota > Metazoa > Chordata > Actinopteri > Cypriniformes > Xenocyprididae > Ctenopharyngodon > Ctenopharyngodon idella. The sequence goes on from NC_067221.1 coordinate 272,003, forward strand.
TTGGAACATCTAAATGTACTCAACTGTGCTATTTTGAGACACCATGAAATATGAACTAAAATGTGCTTTTAATATACTACCTCTGTATTTAAAAATTGTATTTAGATCCTACTTATAGTACATTTGAACCCATAGTGCACTACAAGTGGTAACTAAATATATATATATATATATATATATATATAGTTGAGTAGACCAATCACAACAGACTGGGCCATCTGACCAATCAGAGCAGAGGCTCTCGAAAAGGAGGGGTATAGAGAGTTTCAGACACTGTGGGAAAAGAGGTGATGCTCAGTACAGTATATATTATAAGAAAATTGAAGCATGTAAACCTATTATAAGACAAAACAAAATTAGGGAGCTTTAAAATAGCATCATGGGGGACTTTAAACAGAAATAAGCCACAGTCTCCTCATCATATGAGCAGACAGGTACAGTTGTTCAGATCTATGCACTAATGTTCAGTAATTGTCTTGTTTTCAGGAGCTGACGAACTATGACGTGTGCAGTATTTTGCTGGGCACAGCTACAATGCTTGTGTGGATTGGAGTAATGCGTTATCTGAGTTTCTTTCAGAAATATTATGTAAGATACTCATTTATTGTCATTGTGTTAAGTTGATATAATACAAAAAGGTGTCATTGGCAAAGCAAATGATGTCTTTCCTCAGTTCATCTCATTAACTACGAACAAGTTCAGTCTGATTCGTAATTAATGTAAGACAATGATGAGTCTGCTTTTCTTGTCTCTTTTGTGGCTCCAGATCCTCATCCTCACCCTGCAGGCTGCCCTTCCTAATGCCATTCGATTCTCCTTCTGCGCTGTTATGATCTATCTCAGCTACTGCTTCTGCGGATGGATCGTTTTGGGGCCACATCATGAAAACGTGAGCAATATTAAAAAGTTCTTTGTAGTTTTTCCCTGTCGATTTTCTCCCACAGGTGAGCCTCCTTATCTCATTAAGCTCGTTACCCCTTGTGTTTCCTTGGCTACTTTTTCAGTTGTTGATGTTTGTAGATGCTGTCGCTCATGTTCCTGTTCCCCGTCCTCTTTGTGTTCTTGGTTTTGCTTTGCTTTGTTTTCGTTCAATTAGTCCTTGCACTTAGATCTTTGTCTCTGCCTTCCTTCTCTCTCTCCCTGTGTAACAATAGTATATAAACAGCATGTAATGTCAGCTACCCATTTAAGCAGTTTTAAGCCTGATGAATTAAGCATTTAAATGAAATGATTAAGAAAAGGATAATAATGCTTATTTCTTCACAGTTTCGAACATTTAACATGGCAGCTTACTGCCTTTTTTCCCTGATTAATGGGGATGAAGTCTACTCTACCTTCAAAAAGCTCCGGGACAAGACCTATCTGGTGTGGTTGTTCAGCAGAATGTATATCTACAGCTTCATCGCACTCTTTACATACATGATTTTGAGCCTCTTCATTGCCATTATCACAGACACTTATGAAACCATCAAGGTGAGTTTATTAAAGCCTGCTACTCGGTTAGTGCTTTATTCTAGTGTTGTCAAAAGTACAGACTTCGATACCAAGTCGATAATTTTAAAAATTCAGATTCATAAACACCTCTGATTTGCCATTGAGTTCACGCGCTCAACAGATATGTTTATGATTGGCTACAATGATCAACCCTTCAAAAACATGTTGTAAATAGACATCAATGACACTCTTCACTGAGCGTTTGAAAGCAGCCGTCTATCAGCGGGTATATTAGGGATATCAAACACTCCCTTGTGTATCTGTGTAAGCGCTCGGTAAAGAGCGCCAAAGATGTCTATTTACAGCAAGTTTTTGAAGTGTTGATCATTGTAGCCAATCAGTGACATATCTGTTGAGCGCGTGAACTCAATGGCCAATCAGAGGTGTTTATAAATCCCCTCAACAGTGCTCAAAGCATCACATTTTTAAAATTTCAGTACCGACTTGGTATTGAAGTCTGTACTTTTGACAACACTACTTTATACAACTCGTAACAACACTGCAGCTGTGGTGCAAGAGATTACAAGTGAAACTAGATGTTTACATCTTCAGGATATATTGTGTGGTGCTAATAGTCTCAGCAAGCAGCATGAATAATCACACTTCACCGCTGCTCTCTCTTTAACTGCAGCATTACCAGAAGCGTGGAGCTCCATTATCAGAGCTGCAGGCCTTCATAGCTGAATGCAGGGACCCACCCAACTCGGGGAAGTACATGATGGATGAAGAATCCTCCAGCTTTTGTTGCCTTTGTGCTCCTTGCGTGTATTGAACCTGAAACTAATGAGAAAACTCCTGCCACATGTTTGTTTTTTGACATGACATGACTATACACAAGACTGTAGGACTGAGAAATAGGTGCCAATAGATCAGACATATGTTACAATAAAATAATAAAAATAAATTAAAAAATAATTATAATAAATCAAATTAAAAATATATTTACATTTAACATATACACTTATATATCACTTTTAACAAATTTAAAAATAAGGACAAGTGATTAATTTTATGCAAGCAATAGCAAAGAAGTCAAACAATACAAAGTTTCAGACACTAATAGTACAAGAAAGATAATAAAAATATTGAAGGCATATATTAAGATTTTATTTTTATGTCAATAGGATGTACTGTATTGTGCCCATGCCCTTAATCAAGTTTACAAGAACAGGTTTTCCTGCTTGAATGTTGATTATTTTCCTCATATTCTCCATTGTTCAGCTCCTCTCTTCCCAGTCTGTCAGTAACGCTCTGTTTAGTTCCTGTCTCTATGAAGCCCCTCCTTCTGAAAAGCACAATGTGCTCTGATTGGTCGGTTGGAGCAGTGTACTGTGATTGGTCAAATGTTTCGAGCTTGTTTGGTAAATGTCCCGCCCCTTACCATGATCGCCAGTTTCAACACACTACTAACTAACTCAACCAGGCTGAATTGAATCAACACTGAACTGACTCAGTCAACAACACTATTGTCTTCTGTAAAGCTGCTTATAGCTGAATTGAACTCATTTCATAATTGATGAACTTTACACAGTTAATGAAATGAACTGAATCAACACTGAACAGACCTCAGCTGAATAATGACACTATTGTCCTCTGTATAGCTGCTTTACAGCAGAATGTGTCTTATTTTTGATGAAGTTTGCATCATTGAACATTATTTTACTGTTTATTGTTGAGAAGCTGATTTGAAACCATTTGTTTTGTAAAAAGAACTATGAAAAAACATGTGTGTCAGTTGTTTTTGAATGGATGCCAATGGAGAAGAGGCTTCAGTACATTCAATAAACTACTTTTGTGATGAAACAAATCACTTAACTTAACCCCTGGTATTAAGACATGTATGGATTAATATAACATAAATGAGGTCTCTTACTGAAATATGTAGTAGAAAACCCATGAAAGATTTACGTTATTTAAAAAATCCATGACATATTTGGACAATGGGGGCGCCATTTTGTTTGCGTTCTATGTCGATGACATTAAATGGTTGCACAATGTCAGCTTCTTACATTACTCTATTGCTATTTTTACCGCAACACAACTGGGAATATAATATACGATGCCACATTGTGCAGCTTTTGGTTGTAATTTTCAGTCGATGAGCCACAAGAGAATGTAAGTCTTTATTGCTTTACTAGCGATAAGAGGAGAAAAGAATGGGAAGTTGTGAAGAATGTGGACGAATAATAAAACTTCCTAAAGATCCGCTTCTTTGTTCTCTTCACTTTATCAAAATATGTCATGGGTTTTTTAAATAACATAAATCTTTCATGGGTTTTCTACTACATATTTCAGTAAGAGACATCATTTATGTGTCTGACACATACGTGTTGGGTGTCGACCAGCCCCCAGCTCTACAGATGTCTGTCAGCAAGGTGCCATGCGCCAGCACCCAGGAGAAAGCAACACTCCTAGTAGAGTGAGCCCTCACCCCCAGGGGGCACGGCTCTCTTTGGGACTGGTATGCCAAGACGATGGCATCCACTATCCAGTCGGCCAACCTCTGCTTAGAGACAGCCTTTCCCTTCTGCTGGCCTCCATAACAGACAAAGAGCTGGTCTGAGGTCCTGAAGCTCTGCATTCAGTCCACGTACAGGCACAATGCGCGGACTTTGTACTGGTATGCATGACCATTGAATGCAAAGCAAAGAATGGTCCGTGTCAAAGAAGAATCGAGACATGAAAGTACGCATCCTTCAGGTCAGTCGCTACAAACCAATCTCGGAGACGGATGCATTCGAAAATGTGTTTCTGCATGAGCTTCTTGAACGGGAGCCTGTGAAGGGCCCGGTTCAGAGCTCGCAGATCCAAGATTGGCCATAACCCACCGCCTTTCTTGGTTACAATAAAGTAAAGGCCGTAGAACTCTGTCTTCATATCGGCTGGAGGGACCGGCTCTGTGATCTGCAATCTCCGCCTGCAAGATAGGAGCATCTTTGCCCAGCATGCGGTTGAACAGAATACCCTTGAGCTTCACTTGATATTCAACAATATTTTTAATCTGCCAGCATAGACTCCATTGTATGCAAATTGAACTGAGCTGGACAATGGCAACACTGTTTTCTTCAGAGCTGATGTATAGATAAATTAACTAAATTAATAACTATTGATTTTTACAAAGGAATGATTCAATACTGAATTTACTTAAGCTGGACAATGACACCATTGTCTTTAAGAGCTGCTGTGCAGCCAAATTTATTCACCAGTTATCACTGTAAAGCTGCTTTGACACAATCTGCATTGTAAAAAGCGATATATAAATAAAGGTGACTTGACTTGACTTGGGGGGAGGCCCGGCAAACTGAATCACATAGTCTGATGGTCCGAATGAGGCAGCGAGACACAGGACGGAGAGCACAGGGACCCGACCCAGAAGGCACAGTGTCCCAGAGAAGGGTCTGAGTGCGTGGTGCAACACTTACCTGGCTCCACGGTCGGCAGGAGGCTTGTGAGAAGACATAGCATCCTCAAACTGGGTCCTCCTCTGAGAGGAGTGGTGCAGTCACCATCTCTAGAAGAGCTGCTCTCTCCATCTCTGGGCTGCCCGTCTCAGGGTGCGCTTGCTCTTGAACTTTATGGGTTTAGCAGGGTCTGAGACGGCCTGTGCCTCTTTCCTGCGGCTGCAAATCTGTGTTGCAGCTGCTGCTGATCTGAGAGCAGTTGTCATTATTTCAACCTCATATCATTATATCTACATATACAATAATTCAAATTATCATAGAAGTGCTGGGATAAAGGTTTATAGTTAAAATATAAACACTGATGTATATGGTAGCAATCAAAATAGTTATCACCTTTTGAAAACGGCGCTTCAAATAACGACTGTATCATTTACATGGACAATGACTGTTAAAAAAAATGTGTTTGTCATTGAATCATTTATTCAAGAGAATGTAGTACTGTAATGTATGATGCTTCTGAAATAAAACTATGTATAAGTGAAACTGTATAAGTGTATGATTCAACTTTTCCCTATGGTCTAAGAAAAATCGCAATACATATCGTATCGGCACCCAAGTATTGTGATAGTATTGAATCGGGAGACAGGTGAATCGTCTCAGCTCTAATATTCACATACTGACAGACTTCATCTGCAGCAGCACCAAAAACCTGCAGAAGAATTCAGTTCTGAACTAAATGTCTGAAAAAAAAAAAAAAAAACCTTAATTATTGGTCTAAAGACAAGTTAGTTATTTAGATGTAACACTTTTCTTTGAACATTTATATACACAAATAAATGTGTTGACTTTGAAACAGAGTAGACTGTAAATTATATGCATCTATGGTGCAATTACTAGATTTTTGCATCAATACATATTTTAATGCCAACAATTTGCTTTAATTCAGCTCACTTCAGCACAGCAAAAACAGACTCTGTGCGGAAACTATCGCTGCACTTCTGTATACACACCGCTTCTGGCCACATCTGTGTGCAGTTGTGAATGATATTTGTGCAACACTGAAGACAACAATCTGAGAGGGAAACATGCTGGAGCATCACATGAATAATCATCAACACATTAACACATAAGAAATCAAATCCGGTATAATCAGTTGTATTGATTCAGGATATAATGTAATGCAGTTGAGTTGATCATCATGTGAAGTGTGTTTATGACCATCAGCTGGAGAAAGTCACGGATCAAGAACCAGTTAGACAGGGAACTTTAGATGCTGCTTTTGGATTAAAAACTTAAAAGTGTATTAATGGACTTGAGACAGGAAAAGAAAAACCTGTTCTGTTTAAGATAGATGACATGATCCTGTATATATTTAATAAGTTATGGAGAGAGGACAGACTGCCAACGGCATAGAGGCAATGCAATTATAATTCCTTCATAATACAGGTTTATGTGATGAGTGTCAGAGAGCAGAAACTAGAACATGTATTAATAGTGTCCTGATACAAAACAAAAGGATTGAATGTATAACAAATACAAACCTCAGGATCATTTACAATATCCAGCATCTTATAATAGTCCAGAAACAGGGACAATGCACTGTTGGAATGACAATTTCAGTGGTCTTAAACATAGGATTTTGATTAAAAAAAAAAAAAAAAACATAAATATGGGTTTGTATACATCATAGTTTGAGATTATACACACAGACATAAAGCATGATGACGAGGTTAAATATTTTGAATACATCATAATGCATAAAAAGTATTTATTTTATTTTATTTATTTCTTTGTTTATTATTTATAAGCCTGAGGGATGAAACTAGAGCTAATTCAACAAGAAAAAGAGGAAAACATAAAGGAGATTGCCACTTTTGCTTGTGGATGAACATTTTTGCATATAAAATAAAGAAATTAACAACATATTCACGCGAATTTGGGTTTTCGCAACAAAAAATAAACTGTGGGTCACATTAGTAGTGAAAAATATAAGAACTTTAAATTAACCCAAAATATATTATTATTATATTATTATATATTATGTCCGGATTGTATTCATACTTGGCTGTTAAGTACCTACTCTTTTAGCGCTCTTTAAGTACTTATTGAAATTAAGTACCTACTCAATGTAGGCGGTTTCGGACGCAGCCAGAGATACCAAGTAAGTAAACGTGTTGCGGACTGGATTTGATCCATGCGATTTTCCAGAAAGCATGTTTACAGATATCAATTTAGCACAATGCCTACAAAAATCTAACGTTAGTGGCTAGTGATGGAAAAATGAAGCCCGTTTTCCGGGGACAGTCCCGGTTTTTGGTGTTCTGTCCCCGACTGGAGCTGTCCCAGGAAATGTCCCCGTTTTATAGCTCGTTCAAAACAACCCGCATATAGGCTACACTGCAAAAAAGGCCGACCAGCATACAGCAGCCTGCTGGAGGATTTGTGTAGTGATCATGTTCACCAACAGAGGGGGCTGTGCAGCTACGCTTGGTCGCGCGCGCACGCGCGAGGCTACTTCATGAAGAACGTAATCTGGATCTGGAATAGGAAATGCCCCCGGTTTCCATTTCAGAAATCTGGTCACCATACTCTTGAAGCTCTGAAGCTTTTCTCTGATTGTTTGAGAAAAGATTAAATGCATCAGGAGTGTCAAACACGAGCTGCTCCGTTGTTTTAAGCACAAATAAAAGCATGACAACGCTAAATGTTCAGTATTCTGATAATATAACTCACAAAGTGTATAAAGAGTGGGAATAAATTCAATGTAGTTGTAGTAGTAATAATAATAATATTAATAATAATAGTACCAACAGAGTTGTTTGAGGCAAGTAAATTGTGCTCTAAATATTTTATGCTTTTTATACCGCAGAATATATGATAAATATAATATATACATGCTAATAAATGGACTCGAACTTTTGTTATATTTGACAGATTCTAGCTCATTCAGTCCTTTTTACCTGTTGAAATACCTTTAAATGGCCAATAAAACCCATTAAATGCAGTTTTACACCTGCCGAAAAGTGATTACAGCCTCTATTTATTTAATCTGTCAAATATAACCCTCATGAATGAAATCAAGTCATTTTGAGGCAGAAAGAACAGTTCAGTCCAAAAATAGAAGCTGTAATCACTTTTCAGCAGGTGTAAATCTGCATTCAATGGATTTTATTGGTCATTTAAAGATATTTCAACAGATAAAAATGACTGAATGAGCTATAATCTGTCAAATATAACCCTCATGAATGAAATCAAGTCATTTTGAGGCAGAAATGTTACAAAATATTTTACCTGGTAAAAAGGACTGGATTGTTTGGCACAAAGCAAGTAAATAGGCTTTCTGTTATAATCACGTAAAAATCAGGCTCGATTAAGCAATAAACGGAAAATTAATTAAATTAATAATTTTGATTAATCCGTTACAGGAAAAGTTTCTTTGTTATTATCACGGACACAAAGTTATATGTATTTGCAGGTTATGGCCGTTTGATCGTGTAGAAACGGGCGACACCCTTTAAACATGCTGCGCGCTCCCGCGGACGGCAGTCAGTTTCCGGCAGACGATCAGTTTTCGGCACGACACCTGTCTGCGGCTGCGCGATTCTCTGAAAACAATACGCACTTCGCCACGGAGCTTTGTGAGAGATTGCGCTGCGTGTTCGATACACGCTTTGAAGTTTTTAGTGTCATATGTAACATAACTTCTCGCGGTCATTTATGTACATTTAATCCACAGTCATCGATACCAGGAAGAGATTTTGAGAACGACGCGCTGACAGGAAACAAGCGCAGGACGAAAAGAGTTTTAAATACTTATAAATTCTCTTCTTAGTGGACCAGACTGCAAGTAAGTTTTAATACATTCTTGATTGCAGTTATTTGTAATTATTATGAATTTGATATTGTGTAAGCGTGATTTAAATGTGAAGTTACGTAAGGCCTGTCTTTAGGCCTTGTTGTTGTTTATTCTGCTGCTCCGAACAGATGAAGAATCTTCCAGAAATTACAATCTTTTGAAGGCCACGGATGATAAAACATGAAGTTTACTGAGAAAAGGTTATTGAAAACGAGTAAGTTTCTGAAGGTTTTCTCTTATTTTGTCTTTCGCTTTGTTTTTGTGAAGTGAAAGCGAAAGTATTTTTGAACGAGACATTTATAGACATGTAGATGAAGACTAACGTGAATGTATCTTTTTTTTTTTTTTGTGAAAAAAACCAAACAAAAATCTGCTATTATTAAATTGAATATTTCAGTTCATATATATATCAATTATGATTAGTAGTTATACAGTATGACCATTATAATTCAGGTTACTTTTACTCAATCAGTTATTTTAGGATCATTTGAAAGTAATGATTGTGAACTTGAAGTAATGATTAAATGACAAACGATTCAACAATTAATAAAGATTGGGTAAATATGATTGTAAAATGATATTAAACTGCAATAGAGAATATAATAAATTGTGTTCAGTTTTCCAGCACAGTATAAATTTCTGTTCCCAAATGAATTCATATTTAATCCATGAATCAGTTAAACTCATTAATCTGAAATGATTAAGATCATTCAGTTATTTTATGTCAATATATTTGTTTGTAACTCACTTTATTTCATTCATTGTTTTTGCTGTTGTTGGTCACTCAGTATTCTTCATTATGTTCTTCAATAATTCTTCATCTCTGTGAAATGGTGTCATTTCCAGGTTGAGTGATTGATTGTGCTGATCTGTGTTCAGTGTCAGTTTATCTGAGCGAGGAAAGGACTCTCTCTCTAAGATGAGTCTCTCAGAGAAACACAGGTAACACTGCGTCTGTTTTCATTTTAAACTCTACTGGAGTTTGTGTTTTACTGTGAATAACAAAACTCTAGACATTGTTTTATATTTGTTTCAATTTTGAACTTCTTAAATTAACTCTGACAATTTCTTTAAAGCCCCGTCTGCTCTATAGACAATATCATTAATAATTTATTAATTATTACCAAATACATGACTTTGGTTTTTTGGTCACTTAATTTAATTGAAGTTTGCTAACAAAACTGTGTCACACAGACATTTCTGCTCCATTTCTGTCAATAAACAAAAACATGTTCTCTTAAATTAGAGTCAAGTATTTTTTAACATATTTAATCTCATTCATGTACATTAAATAAATCATTAATCCAGTGTGAGCCAGTAAAATACAATGATTGTTAACTATAAAACTGTAAATTGTGTGAGTGTGTGTATTTCTGTGGAGGATTAGATAAAGACACGGATGTGTTTCAGACACAGTTTATCCTCCTTTACTAAAGTGTTTCTCTCTGTTCTTTGTGTCATTAGTGTAAGATCAGACTCACATGTGTCCAGCTCTGTGTCTCTGAAGAGTGACCGGTCAAAAGGTGAACCACCAGACTTCAGTGGGGAAAAACCATCATCTAATAAAAGGTATTTTGTGTGTTTACATTATAGTGTTTCATTATTTGTCCTCAGTGGTGTATGTGATTGAACTTGACTGAACAAATCAATAATTCACAATAAAACTCAATTCCTGGGAACCTTATGGAACTCATTCCAGTAACACAATTACACAGACAGCCACAAGGAGGCATAAATTCACTATGGAAAATAGATCATGCAACTAAACATGTATATATCCATCCATCCAACTGTAGTCATAAATGGACAAATGCACAGCTATACTGCATTTAATTACTATTTGCAACATTAAATCTTTTCAAATGAGACTAAAGTATCTCCTGTAGTAAAGTGTTTTTCTCTCTCTGTTCTTTGTGTCATTAGAGTAAGATCAGACTCACATGTGTCCAGCTCTGTGTCTCTGAAGAGTGACTGGTCAAAAGGTGAACCACCAGACTTCAGTGAGAGAAAACCATCATCTAATAAAAGGTATTTCATGTGTTTCTAATTTTCACACTGAATGTGTTAAGAAGTTGCATCAGTGAATACCATCATGAAACATTTTATTTATCAGAGTATTCACAGGTAATGCTTTTTTCTCTTTCTGTAATATTTTGCCTGGAAAATCAGTATGTTATTGTATTTATTTGATTACAGGCTTCAATATGAGACATTAGACTCAGACGTTCAGACTCACAGGAAACACAAGAGTTTCACAGACAAGCTCCAGTGGATCTTCCAGGTAGGAAAACACATTTTCATAAATGTTTAATATTTATAACAAACGAATATGTTATTAAACAAAGAAATTTAATTTAATTCCTCCTGATCACTTTTTTTTCCTTTTTAAGCACAATTTTTTATTTTTCTATTTGTTAAAAATAACAGCTGGTTAGCATGTTAGTCTTTTAACTACAGGCATTATAATTATTGAATAAATAGTGTTAACCAAATGTAGATGTACAATTTGGTTTAAATCAAGGCTCTAAAACGGTTTAAGGAACAAAAACAATAAACGGAATCAAATGAAGTTTTAACAGAAACAAAAATGAAATCAAGTTTAAAAGCTTATTTGAAATTAGCATTAACTGGTTAATAATGTTACTACTTCATTCTGTTTAACATTTTAATTTGGTAGTCAACCAATCGTGAATTCAATGATGGTTGCTTGTCAGACTGCACGTTCATGATCCTCATGTCACACTGTGGGATCTCAGCTGTCATTTATGTCAGACTGTACGACAGTCAAGACACGTTAAAAACAGACGCACGCATGAAAACTTGTCCGGAGTTTTACATCATCAACCCACACACGTTCGATGACTGTGAGCTGCATTACACACGGGACTGAAATGGTGGTTAACAAAGACATCTCTAGCGTCTAGTGATCATGGCTTGTCTTGAAAAACGAAGACAATTTGACATTCGTCGTAGTAGAAGTCACACTGCAGGATTGTGCAGCAAAACTTCTGACACTGCCAGAATTTCACGTGAGGTCAAATTTGATTGCAACAATCATTAATCGGCTGTCTGTGAACATGTCAAACTAGCAATCAAAGACTACAGATTTTTGCCTAGGATTATAGGAATCTTTTAGGATTTTCAAAATTTGTCTCAGATGACCAAATCATGGCCAAAATCGCACAGTGTGCACCCGCCTTAAGACACTCTTCTCCGCTCCTCAAATACATAAAACATTAGCCTTTGCACATCGTGTTTTGAATAAAGAAAACGCTGTACTTATTCATAGAACCAGGGCCCGTATTCATAAAAAACCTTACTACAAAGAGTAGCTCCTAGTGACAAAATTCTAAGAAAATTCTTAGAAATGTTGGTGTTTCCTCTTAAATTTACCTAAAAATCATAGTAAAGAAAAAAGCAGTTCAGAAAGCACCTTAACCCTTAAAAGAGGTCTTAAGGTCCAAAATTGTTAGGAGTAAGGACAAGGACTTTTAAGATGCTTACGAGTTTCTTTAGCAGCAGAGAAAATGGACGAAACGTCAAGAGGGAGAAGAAATGTGTTGCACACAATGCATGACAGTGAGTTAATAACACGCTACACATTAGATCGTGCAGGGATCGTATTTGTGACCGATCTTATTAGAGACATCTAACATCTCCGATACAGTGCAGAAATGCCATAGCGCCAGAAATTTGGCAACTGGAAAAATGAAACCATGCAGCAGTGATGATTTGGGTCAGTTACAACCTTCTATAAGCAAAGTGATCACACAAACATTTACAGCACTTTCAGAACCTCTTACTGTGTCGCTGTTCATTTCCTATCAGATACGTTAAGTACCACATTAACAGCATGGTAATGAAGAAAAAAAAATAATATTTTTTTTATATATATAGATATAGATATAGATATATATATATATATATATATATATATATATATATATATATATAATATATATGCCTGTAATTTCAAAGTGAAAGCTTATAATACACACTATACAAAAAGCTATCTTTTTTTTTCCTTCTTGGACAACAAACCAATCATACGTAGCAATGGGGTCAGCCCCGCCTCCTCAGTATGATACAAGTTTTTGTCTTTTCCTCGTTCAGAGTTGCTCTCAGATTGGTCCCTAATCGCTCTTAAGCTAAGACTCCTACGTAGAAATTAAGCTAATTTAGGAATTTTCTGAGAGGATTCTTAAAAGAATTACATTTTTCTTACTTTTGTTTTCAGGATCTTGAGAGCAAAATAATCACATTTCTGAAGAAAGAGCTGGAAAAGTTTAAAAAAATATTACAAAATGAGAACACAGAATACTTTGTGAAGGACTTTAATGAGAATAGATGCAGTATCAAAGAAGCAGCTCTTGATCTCACACTACATTACCTGAGAGAGATGAAGCAAGATGAAGCTGCTGATGCTCTAGAAGGTCAGAGACTCATGATCATCTGTCTGATTGACACTTATAAATGGAGGAGAGAAAATTAAGACTAAAACTATATTTTCTGTTCCTGTGTTTAGATGAGCTGCTCGTCATTCATCAGCTCAAATGTGGCCTAAAGAAGAAGTATCAATGTGTGTTTGAAGGAATTGCGAAGCAAGGTGACTCCACACTTCTGAATAACATCTACACAGATCTCTATATCACTCAGAGTGGCAGTGAACAGGTCAATACTGAACATGAGGTCAGACAGATTGAAGTTGCTTCCAGGCATCATGAATCTCAAGAGATACAGGTTGAATGCAGAAATTTGTTTGAAGCTCCTGAACAAGATGAGGAGATCCGAACTGTACTGACAAAAGGAGTCGCTGGCATCGGAAAATCAGTCTCTGTGCAAAAGTTTGTTCTGGACTGGGCTGAAGGAAAAGAAAATCAAGATATCAGCTTCATATTTCCTCTTCCATTCAGAGAGATGAACTTAAAGGAGAAAGAAAAACTAAGTTTGATGGATCTGATAACTCAATTTTTCCCAGAGACAAAAGGACTGAACCTTACAAGAAGGAATAATTTCAAAGTCCTGTTCATCCTTGATGGATTGGACGAATGTCGTCTTCCTCTGAAGTTTGATTGTAATGAGACGTGGTGTGATGTATCATCACCAGCCTCTCTGGATGTTCTCCTAACGAACCTCATGAAGGGAAATCTGCTTCCTTCTGCTCTCATCTGGATCACCACCAGACCAGCAGCTGCCAGTAAGATTCCTCCTGACTGTATCGACCGGCTGACAGAGATACGAGGATTCAATGATGCACAAAAGGAAGAGTACTTCAAAAAAAGATTCACGGATCAGAATCAGGCCAACACAATCATTGATCATGTTAAAAAATCAAAGAGTCTCTTTATCATGTGCCACATCCCAGTCTTCTGCTGGATTTCAGCCACTGTTCTCCAGAACATTCTGGAGGAGAAAAGAAATAATGATGTGAAAAACAATCAGGCTGATAAGATCTCTAAAACACCACAGGATTCAAATACTGAAGACACTCCCAAGACTCTGACACAAATGTACACACACTTTCTCCGCTTTCAGATCCAGCAGAGCCGCCAAAAGTATGATGGAGAATATGCAGCAGATGTTTCATGGGATAAAGATGCCATCCTTTCACTGGGAAAACTGGCACTTCATCAGCTGGAAATAAACAACGTGATCTTCTATGACACAGACCTGGAAGCCTGTGGTATTGACGTCTATAAGGCATCAGTGTACTCAGGCATGTGTACCCAGATCTTTAAGGAGGAAACAGGGATCACTCTTGGTACCATGTACTGCTTTGTTCACTTGAGCATTCAAGAGTTTATTGCAGCCCTTTATGCACATCTGTTTCTAGACATCAACAAGAAAAGTGTGTTTGATCACGAGTCTACAGAACAGGAGAGCAAAAATAAAAATTTGCTCAAGACCCTTTATGCACATCTGTTTCTAGACATCAACAAGAAAAATGAAATCATGATTGATTTTCTGAAGACTGCAGTGGACAAGGCACTCGAGAGCGACAATGGACACCTGGACCTTTTCCTTCGCTTCCTCCTCGGTCTGTCACTCCAGTCCAATCGACGACTCTTACGGGGTCTGTTGACACAGCAAGATGACAATGACCAGAGCAACAAGGAAATAGTTCAGTACATCAAGCAGAAATTAGAAGATAATCTGCCTGCAGAGAGATCCATCAATCTGTTCTACTGTCTGAATGAACTGAACGACCAAACTCTGGTGAAGGAGATCCAGACCCACCTTAGCAAAGGAAGCCTCTCATCTGGTGACCTTTCACCTGCCCAGTGGTCTGCTTTGGTCTTTGTGTTGTTGACATCAGAGGAAGAGCTGGAGGAGTTTGAGCTTCAGAAATTCAAGAAATCAGACGAGTGTCTCATTAGATTATCAGCAGTCATCAAAACCTCCAGAAGAGCTCTGTAAGTCATTCAATATATTTTGTCATGTTTGGGGGGGGGGGGGGGGTGTGGAGGGTGGACAGATGGGGGTAATTTGGTACAGATATTATATTGCCAAAAAGTAAGATGAATTTCTGAAAGGTTATAATATAAAACAATTAGATTTTTACATAACACATTACATTACTTAAATTAAGTACATACATATTATCATTTGTCACTCTGTATTAGAGACCTGCACTCCCGCGGGACCCAATGAGAATAAGACTAAATATGAATAAAACGATTTGCGGGACTCCCACAAAATAGAAATATCTAAAAACAAAACATCTAAAAACAAATAGTTATTCATCTATTGCACAAAAGCAACAAGAACAACTAAAACAAAATAAACATGATTTACAGGTGCAATCACAGGCAGTTTCTATTTATAACATGTTTTGCAGCGTTGTGCAATGTAGCCAATCACAGACGTGTTGAACACAATGGCCAGTCAGATGTATTTAAGTTACTCACCGCTCAAATAGTCAGAATTTTTGTTCCGTGCTGAATTCTACATGCTGGCAAATCCTCTGATTATAACAAACAAAGTGTTGACATCATGAAAGATTCATTGATAATAACAGAGCTTTGTGAGATCGTGATGAACTGATCGTGTCAGCTGTTATAATGCCAAACCATGCACGCTGTAGCCTGTGTTTACTGTTATGTAAAATTAACAGTGTGAATGTTGATGCTTTAATAACAAATCATTTATTGGGAGTGTTTATGCTGGGATGTGTTGGTTGTGGCTGGGTGACGTGTAACTTGAAACTATTTCATGGACGTAAAGGAAAAATCTATTTATACTTTTTTGTGGGCGGGAGCGGGACAAAACATGAATGTTGCGGGTGGTAGCAGGAGAAGGTAACATACATTTTTTGCGGCAGTGGGTGGGAGCGGGACAGAATCCTGTGGGAGCAGGCGGGAGCGGGACTGAAAAATCCATCCCACGCAGGTCTCTACTCTGTATCTCCCAATAATTTGATATTTTAAATGCTTAGTTTTATGAGTAGTTCTGTAGTTTTAATTATGTTTGTGTTGCAATACATAGATGATTGAGAGATTTACAAATAAACTTTTATCAAAAGCCTGTTGGATCACATTTGGATAACACATTGTAAGATCGTTTTTCTGCAAATGACTTTTAATCAAGTTTATTTCTAATTTAGTAAATATTAAGTAAAATCAATATAAATTTCATTTCAGCAATTGTTATTGATGCGTTTTTACTATCTTTAGATTAATGATACATCACCCATTGGCCACCCTGCTCTCTAAGATATCGGCATCGGCCGTGAATAATCAAGCCACTATGAATAATCAAGAAAACCTAAATTGCTTTTATCCAGTAAATGATAATCTTGAAATATTAATAACAAATACAATTTGTTGGGGGGGATTTGTTGGGGGGGGGGATCGCACACAGTTTCTGTCAATCTCATGTTAATCTTGAGTACATATAGAGTAACAATGCATCCTTCATATCTCTGAAAAGTCTTTAGTTTTGTCATATTTATAAAAGATAGATATGCTAAACCAAGTCTTTCCGGAAAAAGCAGAGATCCTCCCGCCTGCTCCCACAGGATTCTGTCCCGCTCCCACCCACTGCCGCAAAAAATGTATGTTACCTTCTCCTGCTAACACCCGCAACATTCATGTTTTGTCCCACTCCCGCCCACAAAAAAGTATAAATAGATTTTTCCTTTACGTCCAAAAGAGCCATGAGCACACGCAGCTTCTGCGTAGAGATTTCTGCTAGCTGCGACATCATTATAAATACAAAGGGAACAAAAACGTTTGTGTTGTTTCATTATATGCACTTGCGTGCCGATTGCCAACAAAACACAGACATCTGATACAGCTTTACTCACCACCCACAATCTGCAAATCCAGTGCCGAGCTGGGACTTGTTTACAAAGTATTCATCACCGAAATCCCGGGAACAAACAAACATACGTGTGCAACTCCGTTGCTGCCCCGGGAAAACAAACTTCATCCTCTGTTCCCTTAACGCTGGGTTCTTTGGGGAGCTGAAAAAGGTCATCTTTCCCTCACAACCAAAAATACACTCCTTTGGTGACAGGAACTGCGTCTCATTTTTTTAGGCTGCTTCCTTCGGAGATCACATGTGAAGGCTTAATACTTCATCAAGGATGTCATATTTAAGAAAAGTAACCATAATAAAATTGACTGATATTCATTGTGAGGTGTAAAACACTGTCATTTCTTTCTTAAGTTGCAATCTAACAGTTATTTTTCTTAAATGACACTGCCTCGATTATGTATGCAGTCTTCAAAGGGTGCGGCCCCTGAATTGGGACACAGCCATTGTCGAAAAATCTCTTGGTTTCCGTATCCCGAATGAAACGCGTTAATGGGCGTGCTCTTGCTCTTGTTCTGGGTGATGTGTTTGCGCACGCTTACCAGAGAGAAGTGCCTATACAAGGAATTCTGCCCTTTGTTACGTGATAAAGGGCCATACTAGAAAAGTACTACGGAAGTAGTCGAAACCGGAAGTAGTCATTTGGCACAGAAATACTCCGTCATACGTCCAACTCGTGTTTTGAAACTTTGGCCATGTTTAGCATGAGAATCCAATGCTTCAATAGTGTAAATAAGTCAGAATTCATGAAATAGCATTGCACCCCCCCCTAAAAATGGAGGCATTTTTAGAATTATAGCGAAAGTCCTTTAACTTGCTATAAAAGTGTGAACCGTCTCATCTAATATTGTCAGTACAGTCATGTCAATAATATTGTTGAATATTAAGTGTCCCCAACTAATCAAGCCAGAGGCAACAGTGGCAAGAACCCAAACTTCATCAGGTGACAGAAATAGAGAAAAAAAATCCTTCAGAGAAACCAGGCTCAGCTATAAAGCTATAAATCTTAACACAAATATTTTTTTTTCAAACATGTTTCATTTTATCAAGGAAATTTGTCACTGAATAAAAAATACTAATGTACAGGAAATACTAGTTTTTCAAGAGTAATGTTCAGCCTCTTTTTTTTATATATATATATCTATATATATATGTGTGTGTGTGTGTATATATATATATATATATATATATATATATATATATATATATATATATATATAATATATATATATATATATATATATATATATAATATGTGTGTATATATATATATATATATATATATATATATGTTGTTTATGTAAAAAAAAAAAAAGGAAACCATTTTTAATATTTGTATATAGAAAAATGTATTGTTTGTCTTCCATTTAATTCTGTGATGTGATTTATTTCCCTTGTAGGTTAGATGATTGTAACTTAACAGACAAAAGCTGCTCAGCTCTGGCTACAGTTCTTGGATCAGATACCAATCTGAAAGAGCTGAACATGAACAATAATAATCTGCAGGATTCAGGAGTGAAGCTGCTCTGCATGGGACTGAAGAATATAAAGTGTAAATTGGAGATACTGAAGTAAGTTGAGCCATAGGAGTCACATGACAAGAGTGAGGCGCGATGACTGACGGGTCGATGCCAGATGCAAAAGCGCAAGAACATTTGTTAAAAGTTGCATTTATTTTTTTTAATATAAGTGAGTTTGTCTTTTTGTTTGTCTGTCATTTTATTGTTGTTGTGTTTTTCGTTAAAAAATAGTAATGAACCACAAACTAAGCATTCATTTTAAATTAAGGGGAAAATCCAAATTTCAATTTTTTGTAATTTATTTCTGCTACAATGCAGGTATACCATGTCATCAGTCCTATTTGTTTTGTTATAAAAGTGTGATGTTTAATATAACTGAGTTTGTTATTGTACTATTTTATTGTTGTTTTTTCATTAAGAGTAATATTGAATCAACATTAAGCAATCATTTTGTTCGAAGTAAAGGAAAGATCTGATGTTAAAGATCAAAATGGGCTCCGTGCACAAGATGGCGCCGGTGAGGTGCGGCGATGCAAGTTTACCTCCACTCATACACTTTCGGTCTTAACGACGTTAGCATTTACTGTAAGAGTAAACTTATGTATGAAGCTAGATATAGATAACAGCTAGATATAATGAAAGTTTTTTAAATTAAATGTGATGGTGGTCTATCAGAGACAAAAGAAAACATCATTCTTATATTAATGTGTACCTCTGTGTGGTAATTCATTGAGATATGCGGAGATTATCTTTCATTCTTTCTCCTGTTATTTGCCTCCATATTTAATTATCAGGTTTTGCAACTAACGTTCAATACATTTGTACAAAGAACAAAATAAAATTGACTTTAAGGATTTAAATTGTTCAGGTTGAACTGATTAATCAGCTGAATGTTTTCATTCCTGTTCTAGACTCTCTAACTGCAGTGTAACAGAAGAAGGTTATAAAGCTCTAGCTTCAGCTCTGAGATCAAACCCTTCACACCTGATAGAGCTGGATCTCACAGGAAATGATCCTGGACAATCAGGAGTGAAGGAGCTCGACGATTTACTACAGGATCCAAACTGTCAACTGAAGACACTGAGGTGAGACGGGATGAAATAATACAAAATTAGTTATATGCAGGTTAAATATTCATAACAAATATATTATTTTACTTATACAATAAGCTGGACAATTTGTTGCATCAAAATGATCAAGATAAGATCAGATGCTGTGGATTCTGTCATGATGATGATAACTGTCAACAGAGTTTAGTTGTGGTACAAGCTACAGGTCAAATAGACATTATGGGTCAGTGTATGTGCTATTCTGGACTATGATATACCTTGACAATTAACATGCACAATTTTGTTTTTGTGCACACTTCTCATTAAAAATTCTTGATAACCTTTCAGTCAAATTGTTTTCTGAACACAGTTGTTTTCCATCAAGCCCAGATTCACTGTATCTCTACAGCAGGTCTATGAGTCTCCAGATGTTCACAAACATGCAGTTTCACAAGCCAGTTTTCTCTGCTGATGTTTCTCACTCCTCATGCTTAAAGGGGTCATGAACTGCATTGTTTTATTGTTTTATAATGTTTCCTAGGGTGCACTTATAATGTTAGTATGATTTTTACACTCTAAATTGTCATAATTTAGAAATAAAAGGCATTTTTCCTACCCTGATTTTAGCCCTCTGATTTGAACAAGGTTAACTAATCGTGAAAAGTGCTGCATTACATTTAGATCTGTTGCATTATATTGAGATTGTGGCATGAAAGGTTGCAGAAATTAACACTGTAGCTGATCACAGACATGTTGTTGAGAGTATGAAAGCAGTGGTCTCGTCATTGAAACTCAATTTATGCACACTAACAAATACTTTCATCGTAACTAACAGTGCAAACGTGATATAATTAAGAGATTCGTCTAATAAAACGGGAGTTTTGCGCATGTCCAGAACTCGGTCACTGATAAACTTGCACTGTTTGATTGACAGCTTCAGCGCACGCTGCTCCAATGATTACAAAGGGAGCTTTCTTTGATCGCTTTCTTTATATAATTGAATCAGTTTAAATAACAGGTTATTTTCATCCTACTAAGAGAAACAACACAAGTTGACATTTAGTCACGGGTTTGATTTACTGACACACAGACAAAGAACATCTGACTGTACATGAATCTTTAATATCAGATCAAGCATTAGAATGAACACAGTTACTGACATGTTGCATTACTGTCGAGTCCAGGCACTGCACGATATTTTGTAATCCTCAACGGCATGCTTATTGCTTGGTAGCTTAATCTGGTTTAGCACCACATAGGCCTATGTTATTTACCTATTACATGTAGGTGGGGCTAAAAAGGCAGTGATGAAGTAGGCATTGATCTTCTTCTGCAGAGGCGGTGCTTGCTGCCCTTTGACGTCATAAGGCAGGAACACACCAAGCCAACGGCGATGAAAGCAGACTGCGGAGTTGGCTCACGTCGGCAGCGTCTGGGTCCAAAGTTGCACTGACACACCAAACCGACGCTTGACAGCCGAGAGCCAAGTAGCACATCCGTTCTGCGCCTGCGTAAGATGAAATGGCTTTCCGTACCAGCAGGTGGCAGTAGCTGAACAGCCAATCAGAATGATCAGATGGCCCGAAGGACTGACGAGCTCTGACGCAGATTCAACATGTGGAATCGGCTGAAAAAAAGCAGACGAGGACCAACTTCAGCCGACGGTGCAGAACACACTGAGAAAACTTAGTCGGCCGACAAACAAAAACTGCCCGACGGCCAACCGTCGGCTTGGTGTGTTTCTGCCTTTAGATCCCCACTTTGAAAAAGTTGTTTGTTGGTTCTGGTGTCAATAAAAGCTTTTATTGGACTAACAAGGAAGTTTTCAGTTCTGAAACTTACATGATATTCTTATAGTATGATGACCTCTTAGATGTCAAAAGCTCAAGGAAAATTTGATTTCTCAGTTCATCACCCCTTTAAAAGCCAGAAGGATCTTGAGGCCTTAATTTCACACTCTGTATTCATACTGAAAATCATGATCTAGTGAGCTTTTGCTCTTCTGCTCTGTGGGACGTTTCTGTTCTTATGAGTTTGCTTTAGGACTGAGTGTCACTCTAGTTTCTTTTAAATGACTCCATTACACTTTGTTTTCAAGTATTTATATATTTATTTGTGTATTTAAATGTTTAAAGAAAAGAGTTACATCTAAATAACTAACTAGAGCTTGTCTTATCAATCATTTTTGTACTGCAACAGACATTTAGTTGAGAACTGAATTGTCTCTTCTGCAGGTTTTTGAGTCCTGCTGCAGATGAAGCCTGTCAGTATGTGAGTGGAATTGTGGGTAAAAACCTGTTACTCCTGAGAGAGCTGAATCTGAGTGAACATGAACTAGGAGACACACGAGTGAATCAGATCGCTGCTCTACTGCAGGATAAACACTGTCGACTCAACACACTGACGTGAGTATTGTTCATTTATTTATAATATTACATTACTTTTAATTGTGATGTTACTGTAGCTGATAATAATATTTCCTCACTTGTTTGAGTCAGAGCAGTTTTTCTCAGCGTCACATGGAGCCACAACAATGTAAAGTAATACAATTAAACAGGCAATTAAACACACAATTAAAACGTGACATCAAGCTTTAAATATTTGACTAAGTCAGTTTGATCATGGGTCAATAATTATTTCAGTTCCTGTAGAGGGAGATCAATGGTTTTCTTCCAGAGCTTAGAAACTCTTCAAATAAGTGATAGATTAACATAACAGCTGCACTATAAACAAACAGATGTCTTTCCTAACTTTCACAGGTTAATTCTGTGTAAATTAAAGTGAAGTGAAAGTGACATGTGGCCAATTATGGTGTCCCATACTCGGAAGTTGTGTTCTGCATTTCACCCATAGCAGTGAACACACACCAGAGCAGTGGGCAGCTGTTTTTGCTGCGGCGCCCAGGGAGTGATTGGGGGTTCAGTGTCTTACTCAAGGGCTCCTCAGTTGTGGGTAATGAGAGTGGAAGAGAGCGCTGTTCATTCACTCCCCACACCTACATTTCCTGTCCATAGTGAGACTCAAACCCATGACATTCAGGTTACAAGTCTGACTCTCTAACCATTAGGCCACAACTGCACATTTAAATATAAGTGTTCATATATTGAACATGACTGCTGAATGTGATCATGTTTACTGATTGCTGGTGTGTAATAAGATTGCTTTGTAACAATATCTTGTCAATTAAGTAATTAAGACATTTATTTAAGAAATTTAATAAAAACAGAAAGACGTATTGCTTCAGCCTTATTCAAAGGCCGCGGAAACATGGTGGGTTCGTTTGTTACGCATTTCAATTCATTCCACACCCGACGTTCTTGGTTTTCTTCCTATTCATTAAATCCGGGCAATTGGTTGATGAAACATTTATTAAAATTAAGATACAATTTATACAAAATGAAATTGTAGTAAAAAGGGTTACTACAAAACAAAACTTAAAGTCGTCAAACCCATGTCTGACCCGCTGCATGTCTCCCGACATATTGCGCATCTTATGAGCCTACCTTAGTCATGCTATTCACTTTTCATAATCAACAAAGGTGAAATTTAAAAAAATATTAGTATATTATATTATTAAAATAGGCCTAGTCCGTCATTTTTGGCCATACAGATTAGTGCAAGACATCATTATAAACTACAAATGGTTAGAGCTGCAATAACTATTCGATAAAATCTATAATAATAAATAATGAAAATCATTGACAACGATTCTCATTATCGATTAGTTGGGTCTGCCCACCGTGCACAGAACTTCTGCCAGTTGCGTCAAATTACAGCACTGAATAACACATTTCTATGGATAAAAATGCATTTAAAAATAGTGGAGGAAACAGATTGAGCAGCTGCAGGAAAGGTACGAGATCAAAGCTTATCAAAACATGAGAATTCTTTATTTTAAGCTTCAAGCTAATGCATTAGCGTAATGGCTTTGACAGATGCATGTGCGTCCTCAGTGCAAAACGTTCATTCTACGGTTATATCCTTATCTGTAAATGATACAAATTCACATGAGCATTTCTATTTTGCATAAAGGCTCGTCCTGACAGTCTGCGTTAAACTTCAAACTTTACTGAATGAGTGCCGGTGCGTGCACCCGCGTCAGACAGACGGAACATGGTAGAGAGAGAGACTATTAATATTCAGTGCAAAAATATTCATTTTGCTGAAATATCTGTTGTTTAAAGTTATATTTAGATTTAAAAATCAACATATCATTCAAGTGTTTTATGAGAGTAGTGACTGTAAAGGGATAACAACATGTCATTGAATATAAATGTAAGACGTTTCTTATAGCCTATTTACAGGATAAAGAAATGACAGTAAGAGGTGATTGTGTCCAGAGTGAATGTGTGTGTTCCTGCTGAACATTTATCTTGCCTGTTGGTTAACACTGAGTTTGTGTTTTTCTTTATTATTTTTATTACTATCTTCATTTTGTAATGTAGAGATTTAGCCTACACTATATTCACTGTACAGTGCTTAACAAATTTATTAGACCTCTGCCACCCAATGTAAGGTTTGTGCCACAGCTGTCCTAAACTATCAGTAGTGGTGATTACTAAAATCATTTTTCATGTTTCTGTAATGGTTAATCCACCAGTATGTGTAAGCTCTTTAGTCACAGCAGTATTTCTAATGCTACAATATAATTATTGTTATAAAAAGTGAAGTTTATAGTTGTTGTTTTTTTCAGATGCCCAGTTACAGTCAATAACAACAGAGACTGTTATTTTTTTGGATATTATGTGTGAATAATGACTATTTTGTTGTTTCAGTTTATTTGCCTAATAAATGGCAATAACATTTTTAGTGTTAAACAGCCTAAAATATTTGTGTTCTCTCTTATGACAGGTAGTCTAATAAATTAAGCACTGTATGTTCTCACAGCATTCAATTGGCACATTTGAAGTACATTGGGCAGGATGTGCAATAGTGTGGTGTTGTTTTTTTGTTTTTTTGTCAAGAAAAAATGTAGGATTTTTATTTGATTAATTTATTAATCCAAAAAAAAAAAAAATCACCCAACTGATCGATTATCAAAATAATCGTTAGTTGCAGCCCTACAAATGGTACTTTTATTTGTGTACACTCTCAATAACAACAAAACCTTGTAGTTTTGTAAAATAAAATAAATAAAAAACAGGGTGCGCTTTCAGCTGTCTCTATGAGAATCTTTCTGAAACTTCTCAAAAATGAACTGAAAGTCATCAAATAATTATCACACAAACGTGAAACATACATCTAAAGAAAGCTTGAAATGTCACATTTAAAACAAATATTCTCCTGCAATGTAATCTGTATGAAACTAAAGAGATGCATAGTTTCTCCTGGCTCAGTCTATTTTCCTTAATGTTGCGAATGTTAATGCTGCGAGTGTTTCTAATACAACGGCTGAGGGAGTGACGGCAAATTTGACACATTTCTCTCTTCTGACCAACATAAGCAATCTTTCAATATTTTTCCCCTCTTTTGGAAACTCATGGAAATGACATATAACAAATAAAACAAAACTACTCATTCTGAGGAATATTTTTAAGTTTCCTCAAAGTACTATTGTATAGCCGTAATTTGCGGGTGGGACGTGTCCCCACGACCCTACTTCTTGCAACATGTCGCGTCACACACAGATGTACCTAGAAGAAAGAAACCTCTCCATCCGCTAAGAAACTCATTGGTCTATGTTAAATAAGAGGCGATCTATCGCTGGAATGTGTTGTTTTTGAAATCATGGCGAGTGCTCGTTGTCGCTGTTATGAGTTCTCTTGGCACTCGTGCACAATGAGCAGTCTTCACACAGACGATCGAGCGCTTCGTTCTGGTAAAAGCACAAAACAAAATGCACACAAACGTGTCCTTGCTCTT